>NW_026907079.1:0-208610 GCF_033978795.1 Nerophis ophidion
ACAAAAACAACTGTATCTAGTAAAACTCACACGTATTCAATATCATAGGCATTTTTAGACATTTTGCACGTTTGGATTAGGAGTTATGTTTTTATTGCTTTTTTCGCATTATCTCAGGAATCTAAGAACATTATAATCATGTTGAGTAAAACACTACTTTTCGCATTTGCAAAATTTAAAAAAGCTTATGCTTCGAGTAAAACTCCAAAAGATGCATTATATCAGGCATCATTAGCCATTTTTCATATGTGGTGTAGGAACTATGTTTAAATAATTGTCATATTGAGTGTTACAGTATACAGTCATATTGACTAAAACCTCATTTTGTATTTGCAAACCATAGAAAAACAACTGCATCTAGTAAAACTCACACGTATTCAATATCATAGGCATTTTTTGACATTTTGCACGTTTGGATTAGGAATTATGTTTGAATACATTTTTATTGTTTTTTTCGCTTTATCTCCGGATTCTAAGTACATTACTGTCAAATTGAGTAAAAAAATTAATTTAGTTTTTGCAAACCTTGCCAAATGTTTTTTTTTTCAGGCAAACTCCCAAAGATGCATTATTTCAGGCATTATCAGCTTTTTTTCATGTGTGGTGTAGGAGTTATGTTTAAATAACTGTCATATTGAGTGTAACATTATACAGTCATATTGAGTAAAACCTCATTTTTGTATTTGCAAACCATAAAAAAATACTGTATCTAGTAAAACATTTTGAACGTTGGAATACCTTTTAATTGCTTTTTTCGCATTATCTCAGGATTCTAAGTACATTACTGTCAAATTAGTAGAAAAATACTTTTTGTTTTTTCCAACCTTACCAAATGTATTTTTTCCAGAAAAACTCTCAAAGATAATATTTCTTGAGGCATTTTTAGACACGTTGCATCTCTACTTTTGGAGTTATGTTTCAAAATACCTGATTCTGTTAAAACTCACATAAATTCAATATTATAGGCTTTTTAGACAAATTTCAAGTTTGGTTTTGGAGTTATGATCATAAACCTTTTATATTTAGTATGACTGTTACACTGTTATATTGAATCAAAAAACTAACTTGTGTCTTTGCAAACCTTACAAAAGATAATTTTTCTAGTACAACTAACAAAAATACTATCTCTAGGCATTATTAGCATTTTGCATGTGCTTTTTAGAAGTTATGTTTGAATACATTTTTTTTACTTATGTCAGGATTGTAAGCCTTTGTAGTCATATTGAATAAAAAACTACTTTTTGCATTTGCAATATTTAAAAAAGCATATGTTTCGAGTAAAACTCCCAAAGAAGCATTATTTCAGGCATTATTAGCCGTTTTTCATGTGTGGTGTTGGAGTTTATGTTTAAATAACTGTCATATTGAGTGTTACAGTATACAGTCATATTGAGTAAAACCTCATTTTTGTTTTTGCAAACAATAAAAAACAACAACTCTGTCTAATAAAACTCACATGTATTCAATATCACAGGCATTTTTAGACATTTTGCACGTTTGGATTAGGAGTTATGTTTTTATTGCTTTTTTCGCATTATCTCAGGAATCTAAGAACACTATAGTCATGTTGAGTAAAAAACTACTTTTTGCTTTTGCAAAATTTAAAAAAGCTAATGCTTCGAGTAAAACTCCAAAAGATGCATTATTTCAGGCATTATTAGCCATTTTTCATGTGTGGTGTAGGAACTAAATAACTGTCATATTGAGTGTTACAGTATACAGTCATATTGAGTAAAACCTCATTTTTGTATTTGCAAACAATCAAAAAAAACTGTATCTACTAAAACTCACATCTATTCATTATCACAGGCATTTTTAGGACATTTTGAACGTTTGAATTAGGAATTATGTTGGAATACATTTGTATTGCTTTTTTTGCATTATCTCAGGATTCTAAGTACATTACTGTCAAATTAGTAGAAAAATACTTTTTTTTTTCGCCAACCTTACCAAATGTTTTTTTTTACAGAAAAACTCTCAAAGATACATTTCTTCAGGCATTATTAGACATGTTGCATTTCTACTTTTGGAGTTATGTTTCAAAAATTGTCATTTTGAGTGTGACCAATATGAGGCCAGGAAAACATAATTTTTGTATTTGTGAACCTCTCCAAAATACCTGATTCTCTTAAAAACTCACATAAATTCAATATTACAGGATTTTTTTAGACAAATTTCAAGTTTGGTTTTGGAGTTATGATTATAAACCTTTCATATTTAGTATGACAGTTACACTGTTATCTTGAATAAAAAAACAAACTTGTGTCTTTGCAAACCTTACAAAGGACCATTTTTCTAGTACAACTAACAAAAATACATATCTCTAGGCATTATCAGCCATTTTGCATGTGTTTTTTAGAAGTTAAGTTTGAATACATTTTTATTACTTTTTTCGCATAAGTCAGGATTGTAAGACTTTGTAGTCATATTGAGTAAAAAACTACTTTTGGCATTTGCAATATTTAAAAAAGGATATGTTTCTAGTAAAACTCCCAAAGATGCATTATTTCAGGCATTATTAGCCATTTTTCATGTGCGGTGTTGGAGTTATGTTTAAACCAGGGACGCTCGGGTTGCGCAAGGCCACTCTCCCCACTGCGCCACGCCAAAATGACAGTTTTTTGAAACATAACTCCAAAAGTAGAAATGCAATATGTCTAAAAATGCCGGAAGAAATGTATCTTAGAGAGTTTTTCTGGAAAAAAAACTTTTGGTAAGGTTGGCGAAAACAAAAAGTATTTTTCTACTAATTTGACAGTAATGTACTTAGAATCCTGAGATAATGTGAAAAAAGCAATTAAAAGGTATTCCAACAAAATTCCTAATTCAAACGTTCAAAATGTCTAAAAATGCCTGTGATATTGAATAAATGTGAGTTTTACTAGATACATGCAAATACAAAAACGAGGTTTTACTCAATATGACTGTATAGTCCATCCATCCATCATCTTCCGCTTATCCGAGGTCGGGTCGCGGGGGGCAGCAGCCTAAGCAGGGAAGCCCAGACTTCCCTATCTCCAGCCACTTCGTCTAGCTCTTCCCGGGGGATCCCGAGGCGTTCCCAGGTCAGCCGGGAGACATAGTCTTTCCAACGTGTCCTGGGTCTTCCCCGTGGCCTCCTACCAGCTGGACGTGCCCTGAACACATCCCTAGGGAGGCGTACGGGTGGCATCCTGACCAGATGCCCGAACCACCTCATCTGGCTCCTCTCGATGTGGAGGAGCAGCGGCTTTACGTTGAGCTCCTCCCAGATGGCAGAGCTTCTCACCCTATCTCTAAGGGAGAGCCCCGCCACCCGGCGGAGGAAACTCATTTCGGCCGCTTGTACCCATGATCTTATCCTTTCGGTCACGACCCAAAGCTCATGACCATAGGTGAGGATGGGAACGTAGATCGACCGGTAAATTGAGAGCTTTGCCTTCCGGCTCAGCTCCTTCTTCACCACAACGGATCGATACAACGTCCGCATTACTGAAGACGCCGCACCGATCCGCCTGTCGATCTCACGATCCACTCTTCCCCCACTCGTGAACAAGACTCCTAGGTACTTGAACTCCTCCACTTGGGGCAGGGTCTCCTCCCCAACCCGGAGATGGCACTCCACCCTTTTCCGGGCTAGAACCATGGACTCGGACTTGGAGGTGCTGATTCTCATTCCGGTCGCTTCACACTCGGCTGCGAACCGATCCAGTGAGAGCTGAAGATCCCGGCCAGATGAAGCCATCAGGACTACATCATCTGCAAAAAGCAGAGACCTAATCCCGTGGCCACCAAACCGGAACCCCTCAACGCCTTGACTGCGCCTAGAAAATTCTGTCCTTAAAAGTTATGAACAGAATCGGTGACAAAGGACAGCCTTGGCGGAGTCCAACCTTCACTGGAAACGTGTCCGACTTACTGCCAGCAATGCGGACCAAGCTCTGACACTGATCATACAGGGAGCGGACTGCCACAATAAGAAATTCCGATACCCCATACTCTCTGAGCACTCCCCACAGGACTTCCCGAGGGACACGGTCGAATGCCTTCTCCAAGTCCACAAAGCACATGTAGACTGGTTGGGCAAACTCCCATGCACCCTCAAGAACCCTGCCGAGACTGTATAGTGTAACACTCAATATGACAGTTATTTAAACATAACTCCTACACCACACATGAAAAATGTCTAATAATGCCTGAAATAATGCATCTTTGGGAGTTTTACTCAAAGCATACATTTTTTAAATTTTGCAAATGCAAAAAGTTGATTTGTTACTCAACATGACATTAATGTTCTTAGATTCCTGAGATAATGCGAAAAAAGCAATAAAAATGTATTCCAACATAACTCCCAATCCAAATGTGCAAAATGTCTAAAATGCCTGTGATATTGAATTAATGTTAGTTTTACTAGATACAGTTGTTTTTCTATGGTTTGCAAATACGAAAATTTAGGTTTTACTCAATGTGACTGTATACTGTAACACTCAATATGACAGTTATTTAAACATAACTCCTACACCACACATGCAAAATGTCAAATAATGCCTGAGGAAATGCATCTTTGAGAGTTTTCCTGAAAAAAAAAAAACATTTGGCAAGGTTTGCAAAAACAAAATATAATTTTTTACTCAATTTGACAGTAATGTACTTAGAATCCTGAGATAATGCAAAAAAAGCAATAAAAATGTATTCAAACATAACTTCCAAACAACGCATGAAAAATGGCTGATAATGCCTAGAGATGTGTATTTTTGTTAGTTGTACTAGAAAATTGATCTTTTGTAAGGTTAGCAAAGACACAAGTTAGTTTTTTTTATTCAATATAACAGTGTAACTATCATACTAAATATGAAAGGTTTATAATCATAACTCCAAAACCAAACTTGAAATGTGTCTAAAAAAGCCTGTAATATTGAATTTATGCGAGTTTTAACAGAATCGGGTATTTTGGAAAGAATCAGAAATACAAAAACTAGGTTTTACTCAATATGACTGTATACTGTAACACTCAATATGACAGTTATTTAAACATAACTCCTACACCACACATGAAAAATGGCTAATAATGCCTGAAATAATGGATCTTTGGGAGTTTTACTCGAAGCATATGCTTTTTTAAATCTTGCAAATGCAAAAAGTAGTTTTTTACTCAATATGACTATAATGTTCTTAGAATCCTGAGATAATGCGAAGAAAAAAAAAAGGTATTCAAACATATCTCCTAATCCAAACGTGTAAAATGTCTAAAAATGCCTGTAATATTGAATACATGTTAGTTTTACTAGATACAGTTGTTTTTTTTTATAGTTTGCAAAAACAAAAATGAGGTTTTACTCAATATGACTGTATACTGTCATATTGGGCGTTACAGTATACAGTTATATTGAGTAAAACCTAGTTTTTGTATTTGTGATTCTTTCCAAAATACCCGATTCTGGTAAAACTCACATAAATTCAATATTACATGCTTTTTTTAGACAAATTTCACGTTTAGTTTTGGAGTTATGATTATAAACCTTTCATATTAGTATGACGGTTACACTGTTATATTGAATAAAAAAACAAACTTGTGTCTTTGCAAACCTTACAAAAGATCATTTTTCTAGCACAACTAACAAAAATACATATCTCTAGGCATTATTAGCCATTTTGCACCTGTTGTTTAGAAGTTATGTTGGAATACATTTTTATTGCTTTTTTCGCATTATCTCAGGATTCTAAGACTATTATAGTTATATTGAATAAAAACTACTTTTTGCATTTGCAAGATTTAAAAAAGCATATGTTTCGAGTAAAACTCCCATTATTTCAGGCATTATTAGCCATTTTCATGTGTGGTGTAGGAGTTATGTTTAAATAACTGTCATATTGAGTGTTACAGTATACAGTCATATTGAGTAAAACCTCAATTTTGTATTTGCAAACCATAGAAAAACAACTGTATCTAGTAAAACTCACATGTATTCAATATCATAGGCATTTTTAGACATTTTGCAAGTTTTGATTAGGAATTATGTTGGAATACATTTTTATTGTTTTTTTCCTTTTATCTCAAGTATGTTGCCAGGTCGGTATAGCCATTCAAAGAAGGCTAATCCACTCTTCACGTAGTTTCTACACACTGTAGCCCCCCTGTACACTGAGTTTGAGACCCCTGAACCTAATAATTCAGAAAAAATCTGTAAAACAATGGTATTTTTCTGTGGAACTGCCAGTATTGTCACTCCATTAAAGTTGGTTGATCGTAACTAATTGGAAAAACTCTGTAGAAAAAAGGTATTTTTCTGCAGAGCTGTTTGCATCGTCACTTTATTAAAGGTGGTTGATCTTAACAATTTAGTAAAAATCTGAAATTTGTTTATACTTTTCCGCAAAACGTTTAATGAACATTTCTGTAAATATGTTTTAGTTTATTATTTGGTATACAGTGTTTTACTTTAATTTTATGGTTTTCATTTGGTAGAAGTAGCTGCCAGTAGATTACAGTTTTTTTTTACATAATTTTTTTTTACAGTGTACCTTGTGTGTTTGAGAACCTTAAAAAAATATTTTTTCTAGTAAAACTGAAAAAGATAAATGTCTCTACACTGTAAAAAAAAATCTGTAAAAAAAACTGTCATCTACTGGCAGATACGGCTGCCAAACGAAAACTATAAAATTTAAGTAAAACATTGTAAACCAAATAATAATCAAAAACATACTTACAGAAATTTTCATGAAACGTTTTGTGGAAAAATATCGTAATTTTACAGACTTTTACCAAATTATTATATTCAACCACCTTTAATAAAGTAACGATGCAAATAGTTTTGCAGTAAAATACTTTTATTCCACAGGGTTTTTCCAAATTAATACGATCAACCAACTTTAATGATGTGACAATGCTGGCAGTACCACAGAAAAATGCTAATATTTCACAGACTTTTTCTGAGTTGTTAAGATCAGGGGTTTCTAACTCAATTTAACTAAGGTCCACCGGATGCTGAAACTACATGAAAAGTGGATTCACCTTCTTTGAATGGCAATCTAGACTTCGCAACATGCTTGCCAATCCTCCCAAAATATAAAGAGACTTCTTGTGTCTCTCGCAAAGTATTGTTTATTTATCAGTGTGACAATCATTTTAAGGTGATGCCTGTGACAACATTGCCTCCAACTTCCTTGACAATGTTGCTTTATGCTCACTAATTCAGCAAATTAACAGCCTGCCAAAAGTAGATGCACGCACATTGTACAAGGGTTCATTGGTCATACAATGTTGACCACAAGACGTACTTGATCAACAGCCATATAGATCACACTGACGGTGGCTGTACAAAAAATTTTAACATTGTTACAAATATGCGACACAACGTGAACCCACATCACACAATGAATGACAAACACATTTTGGGAGAACATCTTCACCGTAACACAAAATAAACACAAAAGAACAAATACCCAGAATTACATGCAGCGCTACTCTTCCGGGCTACACCCCCGCCACCACCCCACCACATCACCGCCCTTTCCATGTGTCGGTTGAGGTGGGCGGGGTTTGGTGGTTGCGGGGGTGTAGCCCGGAAGAGTAGCGCTGCTTGGCATTCTGGGTATTTGTTCTTTTGTATTTGTTTTGTGTTTATTTTGTGTTACGGTGAAGATGTTCTCGTGAAATGTGTTTGTCATTCTTGTTTGATGTGGGTTCATGGTGTGGCGCATATTTGTAACAGTGTTAAATATATTTGTATGGCCACCGTCAGTGTGACCTGTGTGGCTGTTGGCTATAGATCAAGTATGTCTTGCACATCTCCAACATGTGTTATATTACAGAGAAAAATCTTAAATTGTTTGTACAAGCATAAACCTTTATACGACAGGCTACAAATATTTTTCAACAAAAATACACATACATATTAAAAAAAAATAAGATATTCCTTTAAATTACATACAAAACTGGCAGATTGTTAATATGGACATGGACTTTTATATAAAAAGTACATGTTAAATGGAAGTTAATTACTGTAATTTTACATGAATTTGAAAGTAATTTGAGAAAACAGAAAATGATATGTATTATTGATTTGGTATTTTTCTGTAATAAAAAATAGTAATATACATAGTTTGTCAATACTGGCATATTACTTAAAATAACAGACAATTTGTTTATTTACCGATAATGTCTTCAATTCTTCAGTTTTATAACCTATTTAAAAAAAAAAAAAAATTACAGTAGAAATTTAAAGTAAATTAACCATAAAATATGAATTTTTTTTTACAGTGTAGGCATTATTAGCCATTTTGCATGTGTTGTTTAGAAGTTATGTTTGAATACATTTGTATTCCTTTTTTAGCATTATCTCAGGATTCTAAAAAAATTATTGTCATATTGAGTAAAAAACTAGTTGTTGCATTTGCAAGATTTACAAAAGCATATGTTTCCAGCAAAACTCCCAAAGACGCATTCCTTCAGGCATTATTAACCATTGTTCATGTGTGGTGTAGGAATTATGTTTAAATAACTGTCATATTGAGTGTTACAGTATACAGTCATATTGAGTAAAACCAAATGTTTGTATTTGCATACCATAAAAAAACAACTGCATCTAGTAAAACTCACATGGATTCAATATCGCAGGCATTTTTAGACATTTTGCACGTTTGGATTAGGAATTATGTTAAAGGACTTTTCATTGCTTTTTTCGCATTAGCTCAGGATTCTCAGTACATTACTGTGAAATTGGGTAAAAAATTACTTTTTGTTTTTTCAAACCTTACCATATGTTTTTTTTTCCAGTAAAACTCAAAATGATACATTTCTTCAGGCATTATTAGACATTTTGCCCGTGTATTGAGTAAAACCAAATTTCTGTATTTGCGAACCATAAAAAAACAACTGTGTCTAGTAAAACTCAAATGGATTCAATATCGCAGGCATTTTTAGACATTTTGCACGTTTGGATTAGGAATTATGATGGAATACATTTGTATTGCTTTTTTTTTGCAATATCTCAGAATTGTATGTACATTCTTGTCAAATTGAGTAAAAACATACTTTTTACAAAATGTTATTTTTCTAGTACCGCTAACAAAGATACATATCTCCAGGCATTATTAGTCATTTTGCATTTGTTGTTTAGAAGGGATGTTTGAAAACATTTTTATTGCTTTTGTCACATTATCTCAAGATTCTAAGAACATTATCGTCATATTGAGTAAAAAACTACTTTTTGCATTTGCAAGATTTAAAAAAGCATATGTTTCGAGTAAAACTCCCAAAGGTGCATTTTTTCAGGCATTATTAGCCATTTTTCATGTGTGGTGTAAGAGTTATGTAAAAATAACTGTCATATTGTATACAGTCATATTGAGTAAAACCAAATCTTTGTATTTGCAAACAATAAAAAAACAACTGTATCTAGTAGAGATGCGCGGTTTACGGTCACAACCGTGGAGTCCGCGGATAAACAGCATGTCGGGCGGGTGAATTGACGAAAAAATATATTTTAAATAGATTCGGGCAGGTGGCGGTTGAACCATTGGGAAATATATATACATAGTGAAATGTTATGTTGAAGAGTTTCATTTAGCCTACTGACGTGTATATATAAATGGTTTATTTATATTGGTTAGTAACGTAAAGTGTTGTTCCTGGCTGTACTTGATGGTACAGTCTAGTGGTTAGGATTCAATGCGCTCACCGTTGCGATCCGGGTTTGATGCTCGGTGAAGGAAATCACTTTTTTTTAACCATGAATTGATTAGCGTGGACCCCGACTTAAACAAGTTGAAAAACTTATTGGGGTGTTACCATTTAGTGGTCAATTGTACGGGCCTCATATTGGTCACACTCAAAATGACGGTTTTTGAAACAAAACTACAAAAATATGCATGCACAATGTCTAATAATGCCTGAAAAAATGCATCTTTGAGAGTTTTCCTGAAAAAACAAAATATATTTTTTTACTCAATTTGACAATGTTCTTAGAATCCTGAGATAAAGTGAAAAAAAACAATAAAAATGTATTCCAACATAATTCCTAATCCAAACGTGCAAAATGTCTAAAAATGCCTGTGATATTGAATACATGTGAGTTTTACTAGATACAGTTGTTTTTCTATGGTTTGCAAATACAAAAATGAGGTTTTAGTCAATATGACTGTATACTGTAACACTCAATATATAAGTTATTTAAACATAAATCCTACACAGCACATGACAAATGGCTAATAGTGCCTGAAATAATGCATCTTTGGGAGTTTTACTGGAAGCAAATGCTTTTTTAAATTTTGCAAATGCAAAAAGTAGTTTTTTACTCAACATGATTATAATGTTCTTAGAATCCTGAGATAATGCGAAAAAAGCAAAAAAAAAATGTATTCCAACATCATTCCTAATCCAATAGTGCAAAATGTCTAGAAATGCCTGTGATATTGAATAATTGTTAGTTTTACTAGTTACAGTTGTTTTTTTATGGTTTGCAAATACAAAATTTAGGTTTTACTCAATATGACTGTATACTGTAACACTAAATATGACAGTTATTTAAACATTACTCCTACACTACACATGCAAAATGGCTAATAATGCCTGAAATAATGCATCTTTGTGAGTTTTACTCGAAACATATGCTTATTTAAATATTGCAAATGCAAAAAGTAGTTTTTTACTCAATTTGAAAGTAATGTACTTAGAATCCTGAGATAAAGCGAAAACAAAAAATGTGAATGTATTCCATCATAATTCCTAATCCAAACGTGCAAAATGTCTAAAAATGTCTGTGATATTGAATTAATGTTCGTTTTACTAGATACAGTTCTATGGCTTGCAAATACAAAATTTAGGTTTTACTCAATATTACTGTATACTTTAACACTCAATTTGACAGTTATTTAAACATAACTCCTACACGACACGTGCAAAATGTCTAATAATGCCTGAAGAAATGCATCTTTGAGAGTTTTCCTGAAAAAAAAAACATTTGGCAAGGTTTGCAAAAACAAAATATATTTTTTTACTCAATTTGACAGTAATGTACTTAGAATCCCGAGATAAAGCGAAAAAAACAATAAAAATGTATTCAAACATAATTCCTAATCCAAACGTGCAAAATGTCAAAAAATGCCTATGATATTGAATATGTGTGAGTTTTACTAGATGCAGTTGTTTTTCTATGGTTTGCAAATACAAAAATGAGGTCTTAGTCAATATGACTGTATACTGTAACACTCAATATGACAGTTATTTAAACATAGTTCCTACACCACACATGAAAAATGGCTAATAATGCCTGAAATAATGCATCTTTTGGAGTTTTACTCGAAGCATTAGCTTTTTTAAATTTTGCAAAAGCAAAAAGTAGTTTTTTACTCAACATGACTATAATGTTCTTAGATTCCTGAGATAATGCGAAAAAAGCAATAAAAACATAACTCCTAATCCAAACGTGCAAAATGTCTAAAAATGCCTGTGATATTGAATACATGTGAGTTTTATTAGACAGAGTTGTTGTTTTTTATTGTTTGCAAAAACAAAAATGAGGTTTTACTCAATATGACTGTATACTGTAACACTCAATATGACAGTTATTTAAACATAACTCCAACACCACACATGAAAAACGGCTAATAATGCCTGAAATAATGCATCTTTGGGAGTTTTACTCGAAACATATGCTTTTTTAAATATTGGAAATGCAAAAAGTAGTTTTTTATTCAATATGACTACAAAGGCTTACAATCCTGACATAAGTAAAAAAAATGTATTCAAACATAACTTCTAAAAAGCACATGCAAAATGGCTAATAATGCCTAGAGATATGTATTTTTGTTGGTTGTACTAGAAACATTATCTTTTGTAAGGTTTGCAAAGACACAAGTTAGTTGTTTGATTCAATATAACAGTGTAACAGTCATACTAAATATAAAAGGTTTATGATCATAACTCCAAAACCAAACTTGAAATTTGTCTAAAAAGCCTATAATATTGAATTTATGTGAGTTTTAACAGAATCAGGTATTTTGGAGAGGTTCACAAATACAAAAATTTGGTTTTCCTGGCCTCATATTGGTCACACTCAAAATGACAGTTTTTGAAACATAACTCCAAAAGTAGAGATGCAACGTGTCTAAAAATACTTCAATAAATATTATCTTTGAGAGTTTTTCTGGAAAAAATACATTTGGTAAGGTTGGAAAAAACAAAAAGTATTTTTCTACTAATTTGACAGTAATGTACTTAGAATCCTGAGATAATGCGAAAAAAGCAATTAAAAGGTATTCCAACGTTCAAAACGTTCAAAACTCCTACACCACACATGAAAAAAAAGCTGATAATGCCTGAAATAATGCATCTTTGGGAGTTTGCCTGAAAAAAAAAACATTTGGCAAGGTTTGCAAAAACTAAATAAAAATTTTTACTCAATTTGACAGTAATGTACTTAGAATCCGGAGATAAAGCGAAAAAAACAATAAAAATGTATTCAAACGTAATTCCTAATCCAAACGTGCAAAATGTCAAAAAATGCCTATGATATTGAATTAGCTTTTTTAAATTTTGCAAAAGCAAAAAGTAGTTTTTTACTCAACATGACTATAATGTTGTTAGATTCCTGAGATAATGCGAAAAAAGCAATACAAACATAACTCCTAATCCAAACGTGCAAAATGTCTAAAAATGCCTGTGATGTTGAATACATGTGAGTTTTATTAGACAGAGTTGTTGTTTTTTATTGTTTGCAAAAACAAAAATGAGGTTTTACTCAATATGACTGTATACTGTAACACTCAATATGACAGTTATTTAAACATAACTCCAACACCACACATGAAAAACGGCTAATAATGCCTGAAATAATGGTAAGGTTGGAAAAAACAAAAAGTATTTTTCTACTAATTTGACAGTAATGTACTTAGAATCCTGAGATAATGCGAAAAAAGCAATTAAAAGGTATTCCAACGTTCAAAACGTTCAAAACTCCTACACCACACATGAAAAAAAAGCTGATAATTCCTGAAATAATGCATCATTGGGAGTTTGCCTGAAAAAAAAACATTTGGCAAGGTTTGCAAAAACTAAATAAAGATTTTTACTCAATTTGACAGTAATGTACTTAGAATCCGGAGATAAAGCGAAAAAAACAATAAAAATGTATTCAAACGTAATTCCTAATCCAAACGTGCAAAATGTCAAAAAATGCCTATGATATTGAATACGTGTGAGTTTTACTAGATGCAGTTGTTTTTCTATGGTTTGCAAATACAAAAATGAGGTTTTAGTCAATATGACTGTATACTGTAACACTCAATATGACAATTATTTAAACATAGTTCCTACACCACACATGAAAAATGGCTAATGATGCCTGATATAATGCATCTTTTGGAGTTTTACTCGAAGCATAAGCTTTTTTAAATTTTGCAAATGCGAAAAGTAGTGTTTTACTCAACATGATTATAATGTTCTTAGATTCCTGAGATAATGCGAAAAAAGCATTAAAAACATAACTCCTAATCCAAACGTGCAAAATGTCTAAAAATGCCTATGATATTGAATACGTGTGAGTTTTACTAGATACAGTTGTTTTTCTATGGTTTGCAAATACAAAATTTAGGTTTTACTCAATTTGACTGTATACTGTAACACTCAATATGGCAGTTATTTAAACATAACTCCTACACCATACATGCAAAATGTCTAATAATGCCTGAAGAAATGCATCTTTGAGAGTTTTCCTGAAAAAAAAAAACATTTGGCAAGGTTTGCAAATACAAATTATAATGTTTTACTTTGACAGTAATGTACTTAGAATCCTGAGATAATGCAAAAAAAGCAATAAAAATGTATTCAAACATAAATTCCAAACGACGCATGAAAAACAGCTGATAATGCCTAGAGATGTGTATTTTTGTTAGTTGTACTAGAAAATTTTGTAAGGTTAGAAAAGACACAAGTTAGTTTTTTTATTCAATATAACAGTGTAACTATCATACTAAATATGAAAGGTTTATAATCATAACTCCAAAACCAAACTTGAAATTTGTCTAAAAAAGCCTGTAATATTGATTTTATGTGAGTTTTAACAGAATCGGGTATTTTGGAAAGAATCACAAATACAAAAACTAGGTTTTACTCAATATGACTGTATAAACATAACTCCTACACCAAACATGAAAAATGGCTAATAATGCCTGAAATAATGCATCTTTGGGAGTTTTACTCGAAGCATATGCTTTTTTTAAATCTTGCGAATGCAAAAATAGTTTTTTACTCAATATGTCTATAATGTTCTTAGAATCCTGAGATAATGCGAAAAAAACAAACAAAAAAATTTATTCCAACATAACTCCTAATCCAAACGTGCAAAATGTCTAAAAATGCCTGTAATATTGAATAAATGTTAGATTTACTAGACACAGTTGTTTTTTTTTATAGTTTGCAAAAACAAAAATGAGGTTTTACTCAATATGACTGTATACTGTAACACTCAATATGACAGTTTTTTAAACATAGTTCGTACACCACACATTAAAAATGGCTAATAATGCCTGAAATAATGCATCTTTTGGATTTTTAATCGAAGCATAAGCTTTTTTAAATTTTGCAAATGCAAAAAGTATTTTTTTACTCAACATGACTATAAAGTTCTTAGATTCCTAAGATAATGCGAAAAAAGCAATAAAATCATAACTCCTAATCCAAACGTGCAAAATGTCTAAAAATACCTTTGATATTGAATACGTGTGAGTTTAACTAGATAGAGTTGTTTTTCTATGGTTTGCAAATACACAATTTAGATTGTACTCAATGTGACTGTATACTGTAACACTCAATATGACAGTTATTTAAACATAACTCCTACAAACACACATGCAAAATGTCTAATACTGCCTGAAGAAATGCATCTTTGAGAGTTTTCCTGAAAAAAAACATTTGGCAAGGTTTGCAAAAACAAAATATAATTTTTTACTCAATTTGACAGTAATGTACTTAGAATCCTGAGATAATGCAAAAAAAAGCAATACAAATGTATTCAAACATAACTTCCAAACAACGCATGTAATATTGCTGATAATGCCTAGAGATGTGTATTTTTGTTAGTTGTACTAGAAAATTGATCTTTTGTAAGGTTAGCAAAGACACAAGTTAGTTTTTTTATTCCATATAACAGTGTAACTGTCATACTAAATATGAAAGGTTTATAATCATAACTCCAAAACCAAACTTGAAATTTGTCTAAAAAAGCCTGTAATATTGAATTTACGTGCGTTTTACCAGAATCGGGTATTTTGGAAAGAATCACACTAACAATCATTCGGTTTTACTGGCCTCATATTGGTCACACTCAAAATGACAGTTTTTGAAACAAAAATCCAAAAATATGCATGCAAAATGTCTAATAATGCCTGAAAAAAGGCATCTTTGAGAGTTTTCCTGAAAAAAAAAACATTGGACAAGGTCTGCAAAAACAAAATATATTTGTTTACTCAATTTGACAGTAATGTACTTAGAATCCTGAGATAAGGCAAAAAAAACAATAAAGATGTATTCCAACATAATTCCTAATCCAAACGTGAAAAATGTCTAAAAATGCCTGTGATATTGAATACATGTGAGTTTTACTAGATGCAGTTGTTTTTCTATCGTTTGCAGATACAAAAATGAAGTTTTAGTCATTATGACTGTATACTGTAACACTCAATATAACAGTTATTTAAACATAAATCCTACACAAAACATAAAAAATGGCTAATAATGCCTGAAAAAATGCATCTTTGGGAGTTTTACTGGAAGCATATGCTTTTTTAAATTTTGCAAATGCAAAAAGTTGTTTTTTAATCAATATGACTATAATGTTCTTAGAATCCTGAGATAATGCGAAAAAAGCAATAAAAATCTATTCCAACATAATTCCTAATTCAAACGTGCAAAATGTCTAGAAATGCCTGTGATATTGAATAAATGTTAGTTTTACTAGATGCAGTTGTTTTTCTATGGTTTGCAAATACAAAATTGAGGATTTACTCAATATGACTGTATACTGTAACACTCAATATGACAGTTATTTAAACATAACTCCTAAACCACACATGAAAAATGGCTAATAATGCCTGAAATAATGCATCTTTGGGAGTTTTACTCGAAACATATGCTTTTTAAAATTTGGCAAATGCAAAAAGTAGTTTTTTACTCAATATGACTATAATGTTCTTAGAATCCTGAGATAATGCGAAAAAAGCAATAAAAATGTATTCCAACCTAACTCCTAATCCAAACCTGCAAAATGTCTAAAAATATCTGTGATATTGAGTAAATGTTACTTTTTCTAGATACAGTGGTTTTTCTATGGTTTGCAAATACAACATTTAGGTTTTACTCAATATGACTGTATACTGTAACACTCAATATGACAGTTATTTAAACATAACTCCTACACCACACATGAAAAATGGCTAATAATGCCTGAAATAATGCATCTTTGGGGGTTTCACTCGAAGCATATGCTTTTTTAAATCTTGCAAATGCAAAAAGTAGTTTTTTTTGCAATATGACTATAATGTTCTTAGAATCCTGAGATAATGCGAAAAAAGCAATAAAAATGTATTCCAACATAACTCCTAATCCAAACGTGCAAAATGTCTAAAAATGCCTGTGATAAGGAATACATGTTAGTTTTACTAGATACAGTTGTTTTTCTATAGTTTGCAAATACAAAATGTAGGTTTTAGTCAATATGACTGTATACTCTAACACTCAATATGACAGTTATTTAAACATAACTCCTACACCACACATGAAAAATGGCTAATAATGCCTGAAATAATGCATCTTTGGGAGTTTTATTCGAAACATATGCTTTTTTAAATCTTGCAAATGCAAAAAGTAGTTTTTTATTCAATATTACTATAATAGTCTTAGAATCCTGAGATAATGAGAAAAAAGCAATACAAATGTATTCAAACATAACTTCCAAACAACGCATGTAATATTGCTGATAATGCCTAGAGATATGTATTTTTGTTAGTTGTACTAGAAAAATGATCTTTTGTAAGGTTTGCTAAGACACAAGCTAGTTTTTTTATTCAATATAACAGTGTATGTTATATTAAATATGAAAGGTTTATAATCATAACTCCAAAACTAAACGTGAAATTTGTCTAAAAAAGCATGTAATATTGAATTTATGTGACTTTTACCAGAATCGGGTATTTTGGAAATAATCACAAATACAAAAACCAGGTTTTACTCAATATGACTGTATACTGTAACACTCAATATGACAGTTATTTAAACATAAGTCCTACACCACACATGGAAAATGGCTAATAATGCCTGACATAATGCATCTTTGAGAGTTTTCCTGAAAAAGAAAACATTTGGCAAGGTTTGCAAAAACAAAATATAATTTTTTACTCAATTTGACAGTAATGTACTTAGAATCCTGAGATAATGCAAAAAAAGCAATAAAAATGTATTCAAACAAAACTTCCAAACAACGCATGTAATATGGCTAATAATGCCTGAATTAATGCATCTTTGGGGGTTTCACTCGAAGCATATGCTTTTTTAAATTTTGCAAATGCAAAAAGTAGTTTTTTACTCAATATGACTATAATATTCTTAGAATCCTGAGATAATGCGAAAAAAGCAATAAAAATGTATTCCAACATAACTCCTAATCCAAACGTGCAAAATGTCTAAAAATGCTGTGATATTGAATAATTGTTAGTTTTACTAAATACAGTTGTTTTTTTATGGTTTGCAAATACAACATTTAGGTTTTACTCAATATGACTGTATACTGTAACACTCAATATGACAGTTATTTAAACATAAGTCCTACACCACACATGGAAAATGGTTAATGATGCCTGAAATAATGCATCTTTGGGTGTTTCACTCGAAGCATATGCTTTTTTAAATCTTGCAAATGCAAAAAGTACTTTTTTTCTCAATATGACTATAATGTTCTTAGAATCCTGAGATAATGCGAAAAAAGCAATAAAAATGTATTCCAACATAACTCCTAATCCAAACGTGCAAAATGTCTAAAAATGCCTGTGATAAGGAATACATGTTAGTTTTACTAGATACAGTTGTTTTTCTATGGTTTGCAAATACAAAATGTAGGTTTTACTCAATATGTCTGTATACTGTAACACTCAATATAACAGTTATTTAAACATAACTCCTACACCACACATGAAAAATGAATAATAATGCCTGAAATAATGCATCTTTGGGAGTTTTACTCGAAACATATGCTTTTTTAAATCTTGCAAATGCAAAAAGTAGTTTTTATTCAATATGACTATAATAGTCTTAGAATCCTGAGATAATGCGAAAAAAGCAATAAAATGTATTCAAACATAACTTTTAAACAACACATGCAAAATGGCTAATAATGCATAGAGATATGTATTTTTGTTAGTTGTACTAGAAAAATGATCTTTTGTAAGGTTTGCAAAGACACAAGTTAGTTTTTTTATTCCATATAACAGTGTAACTGTCATACTAAATATGAAAGGTTTATAATCATAACTCCAAAACCAAACTTGAAATTTGTCTAAAAAAGCCTGTAATATATAATTTACGTGAGTTTTACCAGAATCGGGTATTTTGGAAAGAATCACAAATACAAACATTGGGTTTTACTGGCCTCATATTGGTCACACTCAAAATGACAGTTTTTGAAACAAAACTCCAAAAATATGCATGCAAAATGTCTAATAATGCCTGAAGAAATGCATCTTTGAGAGTTTTCCTGAAAAAAAAAACAACATTTGGCAATATTTGCAAAAACAAAATATAATTTTTTACTCAATTTGACAGTAATGTACTTACAATCCTGAGATAAAGCGAAAAAAACAATAAAAATGTATTCCAACATAATTCCTAATCCAAACGTGCAAAATGTCTAAAAAAGTCTCTGATATTGAATACATGTGAGTTTTACTAGATACAGTTGTTTTTCTATGGTTTGCAAATAGAAAAATGAGGGTTTAGTCAATATGACTGTATACTGTAACACTCAATATAACAGTTATTTAAACATAAATCCCACACAACACATGAACAATGGCTAATAATGCCTGAAATAATGCATATTTTGGAGTTTTACTGGAAGCATATGCTTTTTTAAATTTTGAAAATGCAAAAAGTAGTTTTTTACTCAATATGACTATAATATTCTTAGAATCCTGAGATAATGCGAAAAAAGCAATAAAAATGTATTCCAACATAACTCCTAATCCAAACGTGCAAAATGTCTAAAAATGCCTGTGATATTGAATAATTGTTAGTTTTACTAAATACAGTTGTTTTCTTATGGTTTGCAAATACAAAATTTAGGTTTTACTCAATATGACTGTATACTGTAACACTCAATATGACAGTTATTTAAACATAAGTCCTACACCACACATGGAAAATGGCTAATAATGCCTGAAATAATGCCTCTTTGGGGGTTTCACTCGAAGCATATGCTTTTTTAAATCTTGCAAATGCAAAAAGTAGTTTTTTTCTCAATATGACTAATTTTCTTAGAATCCTGAGATAATGCGAAAAAAGCAATAAAAATGTATTCCAACATAACTCCTAATCCAAACGTGCAAAATGTCTAAAAATGCCTGTGATAAGGAATACATGTTAGTTTTACTAGATACAGTTGTGTTTCTATGGTTTGCAAATACAAAATGTAGGTTTTACTCAATATGACTGTATACTGTAACACTCAATATGACAGTTATTTAAACATAACTCCTACACCACACATGAAAAATGGCTAATAATGCCTGAAATAATGCATCTTTGGGAGTTTTACTCGAAACATATGCTTTTTTAAATCTTGCAAATGCAAAAAGTAGTTTTTATTCAATATGACTATAATAGTCTTAGAATCCTGAGATAATGCGAAAAAAGCAATAAGTTGTATTCAAACATAACTTTTAAAAACACATGCAAAATGGCTAATAATGCCTAGAGATATGTATTTTTGTTAGTTATACTAGAAAAATTATCTTTTTTAAGGTTTGCAAAGACACAAGTTAGTTTTTTTATTCCATATAACAGTGTAACTGTCATACTAAATATGAAAGGTTTATAATCATAACTCCAAAACCAAACTTGAAATTTGTCTAAAAAAGCCTGTAATATATAATTTACGTGAGTTTTACCAGAATCGGGTATTTTGGAAAGAATCACAAATACAAACATTGGGTTTTACTGGCCTCATATTGGTCACACTCAAAATGACAGTTTTTGAAACAAAACTCCTAAAATATGCATGCAAAATGTCTAATAATGCCTGAAGAAATGCATCTTTGAGAGTTTTCCTGAAAAAAAACAAACATTTGGCAATATTTGCAAAAACAAAATATAATTTTTTACTCAATTTGACAGTAATGTACTTAGAATCCTGAGATAAAGCGAAAATAACAATAAAAATGTATTCCAACATAATTCCTAATCCAAACGTCCAAAATGTCTAAAAAAGTCTCTGATATTGAATACATGTGAGTTTTACTAGATACAGTTGTTTTTCTATGGTTTGCAAATAGAAAAATGAGGGTTTAGTCAATATGACTGTATACTGTAACACTGAATATAACAGTTATTTAAACATAAATCCCACACAACACATGAAAAATGGCAAATAATGCCTGACATAATGCATATTTTGGAGTTTTACTGGAAGCATATGCTTTTTTAAATTTTGCAAATGCAAAAAGTAGTTTTTTACTCAATATGACTATAATATTCTTAGAATCCTGAGATAATGCGAAAAAAGCAATAAAAATGTATTCCAACATAACTCCTAATCCAAACGTGCAAAATGTCTAAAAATGCCTGTGATATTGAATAATTGTTAGTTTTACTAAATGCAGTTGTTTTTTTATGGTTTGCAAATACAAAATTTAGGTTTTACTCAATATGACTGTATACTGTAACACTCAATATGACAGTTATTTAAACATAAGTCCTACACCACACATGGAAAATGGCTAATGATGCCTGAAATAATGCATCTTTGGGTGTTTCACTCGAAGCATATGCTTTTTTAAATCTTGCAAATGCAAAAAGTAGTTTTTTTCTCAATATGACTATAATGTTCTTAGAATCCTGAGATAATGCGAAAAAAGCAATAAAAATGTATTCCAACATAACTCCTAATCCAAACGTGCAAAATGTCTAAAAATGCCTGTGATAAGGAATACATGTTAGTTTTACTAGATACAGTTGTTTTTCTATGGTTTGCAAATACAAAATGTAGGTTTTACTCAATATGACTGTATACTGTAACACTCAATATGACAGTTATTTAAACATAACTCCTACACCACACATGAAATATGGCAAATAATGCCTGACATAATGCATATTTTGGAGTTTTACTGGAAGCATATGCTTTTTTAAATTTTGCAAATGCAAAAAGTAGTTTTTTACTCAATATGACTATAATATTCTTAGAATCTTGAGATAATGCGAAAAAAGCAATTAAAATGTATTCCTACATAACTCCTAATCCAAACGTGCAAAATGTCTAAAAATGCCTGTGATATTGAATAATTGTTAGTTTTATCAAATACAGTTGTTTTTTTATGGTTTGCAAATACAAAATTTAGGTTTTACTCAATATGACTGTATACTGTAACACTCAATATGACAGTTATTTAAACATTACTCCTACATGAAAATGGCTAATAATGCCTGAAATAATGCATCTTCGGAAGTTTTACTCGAAACATATGCTTTTTTAAATCTTGCAAAAGCAAAAAGTAGTTTTTTACTCAATATGACTATAATGTTCTTAGAATCCTGAGATAATGCGAAAAAAGCAATAAAAATGTATTCCAACATAACTCCTAAACCAAACGTGCAAAATGTCTAAAAATGCCTGTGATATTGAATAATTGTTAGTTTTACTAAATACAGTTGTTTTTTTATGGTTTGCAAATACAAAATTTAGGTTTTACTCAATATGACTGTATACTGAAACATTCAATATGACAGTTATTTAAACATAAGTCCTACACCACACATGGAAAATGGCTAATAATGCCTGAAATAATGCATCTTTGGGGGTTTCACTCGAAGCATACGCTTTTTTAAATCTTGCAAATGCAAAAAGTAGTTTTTATTCAATATGACTATAATAGTCTTAGAATCCTGAGATAATGCGAAAAAAGCAATAAAATGTATTCAAACATAACTTTTAAACAACACATGCAAAATGGCTAATAATGCCCACACATATGTATTTTTGTTAGTTGTACTAGAAAAATGATCTTTTGTAAGGTTTGCAAAGACACAAGTTAGTTTTTTTATTCAATATAACAGTGTAACTGTCATATTAAATATGAAAGGTTTATAATCATAACTCCAAAACTAAACGTGAAATTTGTCTAAAAAAGCCTGTAATATTGAATTTATGTTAGTTTTACCAGAATCGGGTATTTTGGAAAGAATCACAAATACAAAAATGGTTTTACTCAATATGACTGTATACTGTAACACCCAATATGACCTATATTTAAACATAACTCCTACACTACACATGAAAAATGGCTAATAATCCCTGAAATAATGCATCTTTTGCAGTTTTACTCGAAGCATATAATTTTTTAAATCTTGCAAATGCAAAAAGTAGTTTTTTACTCAATATGACCATAATGTTCTTAGTATCCTGTGATGATGCGAAAAAAGCAACAGAAATGTATTCCAACATAACTTCTAAACAACACATGAAAAATGGCTAATAATGCGTAGAGATGTGTATTTTTGTTAGTTGTACTAGAAAAATGATCATTTGTAAGGTTTGCAAAGACACAAGTTAGTTTTTTTATTCAATATAACAGTGTAACTGTCATACTAAATATGAGAGGTTTATAATCATAACTCCAAAACTAAACGTGAAATTTGTCTAAAAAAGCCTGTAATATTGAATTTATGTGAGTTTTAACAGAACCGGTTTTTTGGAAAGAATCAGAAATACAAAAACTAGGTTTTACTCAATATGACTGTATAACATTTATTCAATATCACAGGAATTTTTTCACATTTTGCACGTTTGGATTAGGAGTTATTTTGGAATACATTGTTATTGCTTTTTTTGCATTATGTCAATATTCTAAGAACATTATAATCATATTGAGTAAAAAACTACTTTTTGCATTTGCAAGATTAAAAAAAGCATATGCTTTGTATTTGCAAACAATAGAAAAACAACTGTATCTAGTAAAACTCATATGTATTTAATATCACAGGCATTTTTAGACATTTTGCACGTTTGGATTAGGAATTATGTTGGAATACATTTTTATTGCTTTTTTCGCATTATCTCAGGATTATAAGTACATTACTGTCAAATTTAGTAAAAAAATACTTTTTGTTTTCACAAATCTTACCAAATGTTTTTTTTTCCAGTAAAACTGTCTAAGATACATTTCTTCAAGCATTATTAGACATTTTGCATTTCTACTTTTTGAGTTATGTTTCAAAAACTGTCATTTTGCGTGTGACCAATATGAGGCCAGCAAAACCTAATTGTTGTATTTGTGAACATTTCCAAAATACCTGATTCTGCTAAAACCCACATATATTCAACATTACAGGCTTTTTTTAGACAAATTTCAAGTTTGGTTTTGGAGTTATGATTATAAACCTTTCATATTTAATATGACGGTTACACTGTTATATTGAATATTCAATATTACAGGCTTTTTTAGACAAATTTTATGTTTGGTTTTGGAGTTATGATTATAAACCTTTCATATTTAGTATGACAGTTACACTGTTATATGGAATCAAAAAACTAACTTGTGTCTTTGCAAACCTTACAAAAGATCATTTTTCTAGTACAACTAACAAAAATACATATCTCTAGGCATTACTAGCCATTTTGCATGTGTTGTTTAGAAGTTATGTTGGAATACATTTTTATTGCTTTTTTCGCATTATCTCAGGATTCTAAGACTATTGTAGTCATATTGAATAAAAAACAACTTTTTGCATTTGCAAGATTTAAAAAGCATATGTTTCGAGTAAAACTCTCAAAGGTGCATTATTTCAGGCATTATTAGCCATTTTTCATGTGTGGTGTAGGAGTTATGTTTAAATAACTGTCATATTGAGTGTTACAGTATACATTCATATTGAGTAAAACCTAAATTTTGTATTTGCAAACCATAGAAAAACAACTGTATCTAGTCAAACTAACATTTATTCAATATCACAGGCATTTTTAGACTTTTTGCACGTTTGGATTAGGAGTTATGTTGGAATACATTTTTATTGCTTTTTTCGCATTATCTCAGGATTCTAAGACTATTGTAGTCATATTGGATAAAAAACTACTTTTTGCATTTGCAAGATTTAAAAAAGCATTTGCTTCGAGTAAAACTCCCAAAGATGCATTATTTCAGCTATTATTAGCCATTTTTCATTTGTGGTGTAGGAGTTATGTTTAAATAACTGTCATATTGAGTGTTAAATTATACAGTCATATTGAGTAAAACCTCGTTTTTGTATTTGCAAACCATCCAAAAAAAACTGTATCTAGTAAAACTCACATGTATTCAATATCACAGGCATTTTTAGACATTTTGAACGTTTGAATTAGGAATTATGTTGGAGTACATTTGTATTGCTTTTTTCACATTATCTCAGGATTCTAAGTACATTACTGTCAATTTAGTAGAAAAATACTTTTTGTTTTCGCCAACCTTACCAAATGTTTTTTTTTTCCAGAAAAACTGTCAAAGATACATTTCTTCAGGCATTATTAGACATATTGCATTTCTACTTTTGGAGTTATGTTTCAAAAACTGTCATTTTGAGTGTGACCAATATGAGGCCAGGAAAACGTAATTGTTGTATTTGTGAACCTCTCCAAAATACCTGATTCTGTTAAAACTCACATAAATTCAATATTACAGGCTTTTTCAGACAAATTTCACGTTTGGTTTTGGAGTTATGATTATAAACCCTTCATATTTAGTATGACAGTTACACTGTTATATGGAATAAACAAACTAACTTGTGTCTTTGCTAACCTTATAAAAGATCATTTTTCTAGTACAACTAACAAAAATACATATCTCCAGGCATGATTAGCCATTTTGCATGTGTTGTTTAGAACTTATGTTTGAATACATTTTTATTGCTTTTTTCGCATTTTCTCAGGATTCCAATAGCATTATAGTCATATTGAGTAAAAAACTACTTTTTGCATTTGCAAGATTTAAAAAAGCATATGCTTTGAGTAAAACTCCCAAAGATGAATTATTTCAGGCATTATTAGCCATTTTTCATGTGTGGTGTATGAGTTATGTTTAAATAACTGTCATATTGAGTGTTACAGTATACAGTCATATTGAGTAAAACCTACATTTTGTATTTGCAAATCATAGAAAAACAACTGTATTTAGTAAAACTAACATGTATTCCCTTATCACAAGCATTTTTAGACATTTTGCACGTTTGGATTAGGAGTTATGTTGGAATTCTTTTTTATTGCTTTTTTCGCATTATCTCAGGATTCTAAGAACATTATAGTCATATTGAGTAAAAAATTACTTTTTGCATTTGCAAGATTTAAAAAAGCATATGCTTTGAGTAAAACTCCAAAATATGCATTATTTCATGCATTATTAGCCATTTTTAATGTTAGGTGTAGGAGTTATGTTTAAATAACTGTCATATTGAGTGTTACTGTATACAGTCATATTGAGTAAAACCTAAATTTTGTATTTGCAAACCATAGAAAAACCACTGTATCTAGTAAAACTAACAATTACTCAATATCACAGGCATTTTTAGACATTTTACACGTTTGGATTAGGAGTTAGGTTGGAATACATTTTTATTGCTTTTTTCGCATTATCTCAGGATTCTAAGAACATTATAGTCATATTGAGTAAAAAACTACTTTTTGCATCTGCCAAATTTTAAAAAGAATATGTTTCGACTAAAACTCCCAAAGATGCATTATTTCAGGCATTATTAGACATTTTGCATGTGTGGTTTAGGAGTTTTGTTTAAATAACTGTCATATTGAGTGTTACAGTATACAGTCATATTGAGTAAAACCTAAATTTTGTATTTGCAAACCATAGAAAAAAAACTGTATCTAGTAAAACTAACATTTATTCAATATCACTGCATTTTTAGACATTTTGCACGTTTGGATTAGGAGTTATATTGGAATACATTTTTATTGCTTTTTTCGCATTATCTCAGGATTTGAAGAACATTATAGTCATAATGAGTAAAAAACAATTTTTTTCATTTGCAAGATTTAAAAAAGCATATGCTTCGAGTAAAACTCCCAAAGTTGCATTATTTCAGGCATTATTAGCCATTTTTCATGTTTGGTGTAGGAGTTATGTTTAAATAACTGTCATATTGAGTTTTACAGTATACAGTCATATTGAGTAAAACTTAGTTTTTGTATTTGTGATTCTTTCCAAAATACCCGATTCTGGTAAAACTCACATACATTCAATATTACAGGCTTTTTTAGACAAATTTCAAGTTTGGTTTTGGAGTTATGATTATAAACTGGTATAGCTCGGTTGGTAGAGTGGCCGTGCCAGCAACTTGAGGGTTGCAAGTTCGATTCCCGCTTCCGCCATCCTAGTCACTGTCGTTGTGTCCTTGGGCAAGACACTTTACCCACCTGCTCCCAGTGCCACCCACACTGGTTTAAATGTAACTTAGATATTGGGTTTCACTATGTAAAAATCTTTGAGGCACTAGAGAAAAGCGCTATATAAATATATTTCACTTCACATATTTAGTATGACAGTTACACTGTTATATTGAATGAAAAAAGTAACTTGTGTCTTTGCTAACCTTACAAAAGATCATTTTTCTAGTACAACTGACAAAAATACACATCTGTAGGCATTATCAGACATTTTTCATGTGTTGTTTAGAAGTTATGTTTGAATACGTTTGTATTGCTTTTTTCGCATTATCTCAGGATTCTAAGTACATTACCTTCAAATTGAGTAAAAAATTATATTTTTTTCTTGCAAACCTTGCCAAATGTTTTTTTTTCCAACAAAATACTCAAAGATGCATTTCTTCAGGCAGTACTAGACATTTTGCATGTGTGGTGTAGGAGTTATGTTTAAATAACTGTCATATTGAGTGTTAAATTATACAGTCATATTGAATAAAACCTCGTTTTTGTATTTGCAAACCATCAAAAAAAAAACGGTATCTAGTAAAACTCACATGTATTCAATATCACAGGCATTTTTAGACATTTTGAACGTTTGAATTAGGAATTATGTTGGAATACGTTTGTATAACTTTTTTCGCATTATCTCAGGATTCTAAGTACTGTCAAATCAGTAGAAAAATACTTTTTGTTTTCGCCAACCTTACCAAATGTTTTTTTCCAGAAAAACTCTCAAAGATACATTTCTTCAGGCATTATTAGACATTTTGCATTTCTACTTTTGGAGTTATGTTTCAAAAACTGTCATTTTGAGTGTGACCAATATGAGGCCAGGAAAACATAATTGTTGTATTTGTGAACCTCCAAAATATCTGATTCTGTTAAAACTCACATAAATTCAATAATACAGGCTTTTTTAGACACATTTCAGGTTTGGTTTTGGAGTTATGATTATAAACCTTTCATATTTAGTATGACAGTTACACTGTTATATAGAATAAAAAAACTAACTTGTGTCTTTGCAAACCTTACAAAAGATAATTTTTCTAGTACAACTAACAAAAATACATATCTCTAGGCATTATTAGCCATTTTGCATGTGTTGTTTAGAAGTTATGTTGGAATACATTTTTATTGCTTTCTTCGCATTATCTCAGGATATCTCAAACCATAGAAAAACAACTGTATCTAGTAAAACTCACATGTATTCAATATCATAGGCATTTTTAGACATTTTGCACCTTTGGATTAGGAATTATGTTGGGATATATTTTTATTGTTTTTTTCGCTTTATCTCAGGATTCTAAGTACATTACTGTCAAATTGAGTGAACAATTAGATTTTGTTTTTGCAAACCTTGCCAAATGTTTTCTTTTTTCAGGAAAACTCTCAAAGATGCATTTTTTCAGGCATTATTAGACATTTTGCATGCATATTTTTGGATTTTTGTTTCAAAAACTGTCATTTTGAGTGTGACCAATATGAGGCCAGTAAAACCCAATGTTTGTATTTGTGATTCTTTCCAAAATACCAGTTTCTGGTAAAACTCACATAAATTCAATATTACAGGCTTTTTTAGACACATTTCATGTTTGGTTTTGGGGTTATGATTATAAACCTTTCTTATTGAATATGACAGTTACACTGTTATATTGCATAAAAAAACAACTTTTGTCTTTGCTAACCTTACAAAAGATCATTTTTCTAGTACAACTAACACAATTACACATCTCTACGCATTATTAGCCATTTTTCATGTGTTGTTTAGAAGTTATGTTTGAATACATTTTTATTGCTTTTTTTTGCATTATCTCAGGATTCTAAGTACATTACTGTCAAATTGAGTAAAAAATTATATTTTGTTATTGCAAACCTTGCCAAATGTTTTTTTTCCAGGAAAACTCTCAAAGATGCATTTCTTCAGGCATTATTAGACATTTTCCATGTGTGTTGTAGGAGTTATGTTTAAATAACTGTCATATTGAGTGTTACAGTATACAGTCACATTGAGTAAAATCCAAATTTTTTATTTGCAAACCATAGAAAAACAACTGTATCTAGTAAAACTCACACGTATTCAATATCAAAGGCATTTTTAGACATTTTGCACGTTTGGATTAGGAATTATTATTTTATTGCTTTTTTCGCATTATCTTAGGAATCTAAGAACTTTATAGTCATGTTGAGTAAAAAACTACTTTTTGCATTTTCAAAATTTAAAAAAGCTTATGCTTTGAGTAAAACTCCCAAAGATGCATTATTTCAGGCATTATTAGACATTTTTCATGTGTGGTGTAGGAGTTATGTTTAAACAACTGTCATATTGAGTGTTACATTATACAGTCATATTGAGTAAAACCTCATTTTTGTATTTGCAAACCATAAAAAAAACCTGTATTTAGTAAAACTCACATTTATTCAATATCACAGGCATTTTTAAACATTTTTAACGTTTGAATTAGGAATTATGTTGGAATACCTTTTAATTGCTTTTTTTGCATTATCTCAGGATTCTAAGTACATTACTGTCAAATTAGTAGAAAAATACTTTTTGTTTTCGCCAACCTTACCAAATGTTTTTTTTTTCAGAAAATTCTCAAAGATACATTTCTTCAGGCATTTTTAGACATGTTGCATTACTACTTTTGGAGTTATGTTTCAAAAACTGTCATTTTGAGTGTGACCAATATGAGGCCAGAAAAACCTAATTTTTGTATTTGTCAACCTCTCCAAAATACCTGATTCTGTTAAAACTCACATAAATTCAATATTATAGGCTTTTTAGACAAATTTCAAGTTTGGTTTTGGAGTTATGATTATAAACCTTTCATATTTAGTATGACTGTTACACAGTTATATTGAATGAAAAAACTAACTTGTGTCTTTGCAAAACTTACAAAAGATCATTTTTCTAGTACAACTAACAAAAATACATATCTCTAGGCATTATTAGCCATTTTGCATGTGTTTTTTAGAAGTTATGTTTGAATACATTTGTTTTTACTTTTTTTGCATTATGTCAGGATTGTAAGCCTTTGTAGTCATATTGAGTAAAAAACGACTTTTTGCATTTGCAATATTTAAAAAAGCATATGTTTCGAGTAAAACTCCCAAAGATGCATTATTTCAGGCATTATTAGCCGTTTTTCATGTGCGGTGTTGGAGTTATGTTTAAATAACTGTCATATTGAGTGTTACAGTGTATATTGAGTAAAACCTCTTTTTTTTTTTGCAAACTATAAAAAAAAAAAACTTTGTCTAGTAAAACTCACATGTATTCAATATCACAGGCATTTTTAGACATTTTGCACGTTTGGATTAGGAGTTATGTTGGAATACATTTGTATTGCTTTTTTCGCATTATCTCAGGATTCCAAGTACATTACTGTCAAATTAGTAGAAAAATACTTTTTGTTTTCGCCAACCTTACCAAATGTTTTTTTTTTCCAGAAAAACTCTCAAAGATACATTTCTTCAGCCATTATTAGACATGTTGCATTTCTACTTTTGGAGTTATGTTTCAAAAACTGTCATTTTGAGTGTGACCAATATGAGGCCAGGAAAACATAATTTTTGTATTTGTGAACCTCTCCAAAATACCTGATTCCGTTAAAACTCACATGAATTCAATATTACAGGATTTTTTAGACAAATTTCAAGTTTGGTTTTGGAGTTATGATTATAAACCTTTCATAATTAATATGACAGTTACACTGTTATATTGAATAAAAAAAACTAACTTGTGTCTTTGCAAACCTTACAAAAGATTATTTTTCTAGTACAACTAACAAAAATACACATCTTTAGAAATTATCAGCCATTTTGCATGTGGTTTTTAGAAGTTATGTTTGAATACAATTGTATTACTTTTTTCGCATTATGTCAGGATTGTAAGACTTTGTAGTCATATTGAGTAAAAACTACTTTTGGCCTTTGCAATATTTAAAAAAGGATATGTATCGAGTAAAACTCCCAAAGATGCATTATTTCAGGCATTATTAGCAATGTTTCATGTGTTGTGTAGGATTTATGTTTAAATAACTGTTATATTGAGTGTTAAAGTATACAGTCATATTGAGTAAAACCTCATTTTTGTTTTTGCAAACTATAAAAAAAACAACTGTGTCTAGTTAATCTAACATTTATTCAATATTACAGGCATTTTTAGATTTTTTGCACGTTTGGATTAGGAGTTATGTTGGAATACATTTTTTGTTTGTTTTTTTCTTATTATCTCAGGATTCTAAGAACATTATAGACATGTTGAGTAAAAAACTACTTTTTGCATTTGCAAGATTTAAAAAAAGCATATGCTTCGAGTAAAACTCCCAAAGATGCATTATTTAAGGCATTATTAGCCATTTTTCATGTGTTGTGTAGGAGTTATGTTTAAATAACTGTCATATTGAGTGTTACAGTATACAGTCATATTGAGTAAAACCTAGTTTTTGTATTTGTGATTCTTTCCAAAATACCCGATTCCGTTAAAACTCACATAAATTCAATATTACAGGCTTTTTTAGACAAATTTCAAGTTTGGTTTTGGAGTTATGATTATAAACCTTTCATATTTAGTATGATAGTTACACTGTTATATTGAATAAAAAAACTAACTTGTGTCTTTGCTAACCTTACAAAAGATCAAATGTCTAGTACAACCAACAAAAATACACATCTCTAGGCATTATCAGCCGTTTTTCATGCGTCGTTTGGAATTTATTTTTGAATACATTTTTATTGCTTTTTTGCATTATCTCAGGATTCTAAGTATAATACTGTCAAAGTAAAAAATTATATTTTGTTTTTGCAAACCTTGCCAAATGTTTTTTTTTCAGGAAAACTCTCAAAGATGCATTTCTTCAGGCATTATTATTCATTTTGCATGTGTGTTTTTGGAGTTATGTTTAAATAACTGTCATATTGAGTGTTACAGTATACAGTCACATTGAGTAAAATCTAAATGTTTCATTTGCAAACTATAGAAAAACAACTGTAGCTAGTAAAACTCACACGTATTCAATATCATAGGCATTTTTAGACATTTTGCACGTTTGGATTAGGAGTTATGTTTTTATTGCTTTTTTCGAAATTATCCCAGGAATCTAAGAACATTATATTCATGTTGAGTAAAAAACTACTTTTTGCATTTGCAAAATTTAAAAAAGCTTATGCTTCGAGTAAAACTCCAAAAGATGCATTATTTCAGGCATTATTAGCCATTTTTCATGTGTGATGTAGGAACTATGTTTAAATAACTGTCATATTGAGTGTTACAGTATACTGTCATATTGACTAAAATCTCATTTTTGTATTTGCAAACCATAGAAAAACAACTGCATCTAGTAAAACTCGCACGTATTCAATATCATAGGCATTTTTAGACATTTTGCACGTTTGGATTAGGAATTATGTTTGAATACATTTTTATTGTTTTTTTTTCCTGCTTTATCTCAGGATTCTAAGTACATTACTGTCAAATTGAGTAAAAAAAATGCATTTTGTTTTTGCAAACCTTGCCAAATGTTTTTTTCTTCAGGAAAACTCTCAAAGATACATTTCTTCAGGCATTATTAGACATTTTGCATGTGTGGTGTAGGAGTTATGTTTAAATAACTGTCAAATTGAGTGTTACATTATACAGTCATATTGAGTAAAACCTCATTTTTGTATTTGCAAACCATAAAAAAAAAACTGTATCTAGTAAAACTCACATTTATTCAATATCTCAGGCATTTTTAGACATTTTGACCGTTTGAATTAGGAATTATGTTGGAATACCTTTTAATTGCTTTTTTCGCATTATCTCAGGATTCTAAGTACATTACTCTCAAATTAGTAGAAAAATGCTTTTTGTTTTCGCCAACCTTACCAAATGTTTTTTTTTCCAGAAAAACTCTCAAAGTTACATTTCTTCAAGCATTTTTAGACATGTTGCATTTCTACTTTTGGAGTTATGTTTCAAAAACTGTCATTTTGAGTGTGACTAATATGAGGCCAGGAAAACCAAATTTTTGTATTTGTGAACCTCCCCAAAATACCGGATTCTGTTAAAACTCACATAAATTCAATATTATGGGCTTTTTAGACAAATTTCAAGTTTGGTTTTGGAGTTATGATTATAAACCTTTTATACTTAGTATGACTGTTACACTGTTCAATTGAATCAAAAAACTAACTTGTGTCTTTGCAAACCTTACAACATTTTTTTTTCTAGTACAACTAACAAAAATACATATCTCTAGGCATTATCAGCCATTTTGCATGTGCTTTTTAGAAGTTATGTTTGAATACATTTTTTTTACTTATGTCAGGATTGTAAGCCTTTGTAGTCATATTGAGTAAAAAACTACTTTTTGCATTTGCAATATTTAAAAAAGCATATGTTTCGAGTAAAACTCCCAAAGATGCATTATTTCAGGCATTATAAGCCGTTTTTCATGTGTGGTGTTGGAGTTATGTTTAAATAACTGTCATATTGAGTGTTACAGTATACACTCATATTGAGTAAAACCTAATTTTAGTTTTTGCAAACAATTAAAAACAACAACTGTGTCTAGTAAAACTCACATATATTCAATATCACAGGCATTTTTAGACATTTTGCACGTTTGGATTAGGAGTTATGTTTTTATTGCTTTTTTCGCATTATCTCAGGAATCTAAGAACATTATAGTCATGTTGAGTAAAAAACTACTTTTTGCATTTGCAAAATTTAAAAAAGCTAATGCTTAGAGTAAAACTCCAAAAGATGCATTATTTCAGTTATTATTAGCCATTTTTCGTGTGTGGTGTAGGAACTAAATAACTGTCATATTGAGTGTTACAGTATACAGTCATATTGAGAATAACCTCATTTTTGTATTTGCAAACAATAGAAAAACAACTGCATCTAGTAAAACTCACACGTATTCAATATCATAGGCATTTTAGAGATTTTGCACGTTTGGATTAGGAATTATGTTTGAATATATTTTAATTGTTTTTTTCATCCATGGTGTAGGAGTTATGTTTAAATAACTGTCATATTGAGTGTTACAGTATACAGTCAAATTGAGTAAAACCTAAATTTTGTATTTGCAAACCTTAGAAAAACAACTGTTTCTAGTAAAACTCACACGTATTCAATATCATAGGCATTTTTAGATATTTTGCACGTTTGGATTAGGAGTTATATTTTTATTGCTTTTTTCGCATTATCTCAGGAATCTAAGAACATTATAATCATGTTGAGTAAAAAACTACTTTTCGCATTTGCAAAATTTAAAAAAGCTTATGTTTCGAGTAAAACTCCAAAAGATGCATTATATCAGGCATTATTAGCCATTTTTCATGTGTGGTGTAGGAACTATGTTTAAATAATTGTCATATTGAGTGTTACAGTATACAGTCATATTGACTAAAACCTCATTTTTGTATTTGCAAACCATAGAAAAACAACTGCATCTAGTAAAACTCACACGTATTCAATATCATAGGCATTTTTAGACATTTTGCACGTTTGGATTAGGAATTATATTTGAATACATTTTTATTGTTTTTTTCGCTTTATCTCCGGATTCTAAGTACATTACTGTCAAATTGAGTAAAAATTTTTATTTAGTTTTTGCAAACCTTGCCAAATGTTTTTTTTTTTTCAGGAAAACTCCCAAAGATGCATTATTTCAGGCATTTTTAGCCATCTTTCATGTGTGGTGTAGGAGTTATGTTTAAATGACTGTCATATTGAGTGTTACATTATACAGTCATATTGAGTAAAACCTCATTTTTGTATTTGCAAACCATAAAAAAATACTGCATCTAGTAAAACATTTTGAACGTTTGAATTAGAAATTATGTTGGAATACCTTTTAATTGCTTTTGTCGCATTATCTCAGGATTCTAAGTACATTACTGTCAAATTAGTAGAAAAATACTTTTTGTTTTCGCCAACCTTACCAAATGTATTTTTTCCAGAAAAACTCTCAAAGATACATTTCTTCAAGCATTTTTAGACACGTTGCATTTCTACTTTTGGAGTTATGTTTCAAAAACTGTCATTTTGAATGTGACCAATATGAGGCCAGGAAAACCAAATTTTTGTATTTGTGAACATCTCCAAAATACCTGATTCTGTTAAAACTCACATAAATTCAATATTATAGGCTTTTTAAACACATTTCAAGTTTGGTTTTGGAGTTATGATTATAAACCTTTCATATTTAATATGACAGTTACACTGTTATATTGCATATTGCAACTTTTGTCTTTGCTAACCTTACAAAAGATCATTTTTCTAGTACAACTAACAAAATTACACATCTCTACGCATTATTAGCCATTTTTCATGTGTTGTTTAGAAGTTATGTTTGAATACATTTTTATTGCTTTTTTCACATTATCTCAGGATTCCAAGAACATTATAGTAATATTAAGTAAAAAACTACTTTTTGCATTTGCAAGATTTAAAAAAGCATATATTTCGAGTAAAAATCCAAAAGATGCATTATTTCAGGCATTATTAGCCATTTTTCATGTGTGGTGTAGGAGTTATGTTTAAATAACTGTCATATTGAGTGTTAGTATACAGTTATATTGAGTAAAACCTCATTTTTGTATTTGCAAACAATAGAAAAACAACTGTATCTAGTAAAACTCATATGTATTTAATATCACAGGCATTTTTAGACATTTTGCACGTTTGGATTAGGAATTATGTTGGAATATATTTTTATTGCTTTTTTCGCATTATCTCAGGATTATAAGTACATTACAGTCAAATTTAGTAAAAAAAATACTTTCTGTTTTTACAAACATTACCAAATGGTTTTTTTTTCCATTAAAACTCTCAAAGATACATATCTTCAGGCATTATTAGACATTTAGCAATTCTACTTTTGGAGTTATGTTTCAAAAACGGTCATTTTGAGTGTGACCAATATGAGGCCAGTAAAACCTAATTTTTGTATTTGTGAACCTTTCCAAAATACCTGATTCTGTTAAAACTCACATGAATTCAATATTACAGGATTTTTTAGACAAATTTCAAGTTTGGTTTTGGAGTTATGATTATAAACCTTTCATAATTAATATGACAGTTACACTGTTATATTGAATAAAAAAAACTAACTTGTGTCTTTGCAAACCTTACAAAAGATTATTTTTCTAGTACAACTAACAAAAATACACATCTCTAGGCATTATCAGCAATTTTTCATGTGCTGTTTAGAAGTTATGTTTGAATACAATTTTATTACTTTTTTCGCATTATGTCAGGATTGTAAGAACATTATTGTCATACTAAGTAAAAAACGCCTTTACTCATTTGAAAGATTTAAAAAAGCATATGTTTCGAGTAAAACTCCCAAAGATGCATTATTTCAGGTATTATTAGCCATTTTTCATGTGTGGTGTAGGAGTTATGTTTAAATAACTGGCATATTAAGTGTTACAGTGTTACATATTGAGTAGAACCTAAATTTTGTATTTGCAAACCATAGAAAAACAACTGTATCTAGTAAAACTAACATTATTTCAATATCACAGGCATTTTTAGACATTTTGCACGTTTGGATTAGGAATCATATTGGAATACATTTTCATTGCTTTTTTCTTATTATCTCAGGATTCTAAGAACATTATATTCATATTGAGTAAAAAACTACTTTTTGCATTTGCAAGATTTAAAAAAGCATATATTTCGAGTAAAAATCCAAAAGATGCATTATTTCAGGCATTATTAGCCATTTTTCATGTGTGGTGTAGGAGTTATGTTTAAATAACTGTCATATTGAGTGTTACAGTATACAGTTATATTGAGTAAAACCTCATTTTTGTATTTGCAAACAATAGAAAAACAACTGTATCTAGTAAAACTCATATGTATTTAATATCACAGGCATTTTTAGACATTTTGCACGTTTGGATTAGGAATTATTTTGGAATACATTTTTATTGTTTTTTTCGCATTATCTCAGGATTATAAGTACATTACTGTCAAATTTAGTAAAAAAATACTTTTTGTTTTCGCAAATCTTACCAAATGTTTTTTTTTCCAGTAAAACTGTCTAAGATACATTCCTTCAAGCATTATTAGACATTTTGCATTTCTACTTTTTGAGTTATGTTTCAAAAACTGTCATTTTGCGTGTGACCAATATGAGGCCAGCAAAACCTAATTGTTGTATTTGTGAACATTTCCAAAATACCTGAGTCTGCTAAAACCCACATAAATTCAACATTACAGGCTTTTTTAGACAAATTTCAAGTTTGTTTTTGGAGTTATGATTATAAACCTTTCATATTTAATATGACAGTTACACTGTTATATTGAATAAAAAAAACTAACTTGTGTCTTTGCAAACCCTACAAAAGATTATTTTTCTAGTACAACTAACAAAAATACACATCCCTAGGCATTATTAGCCATTTTTCATGTGTTGTTTAGAAGTTATGTTTGAATACATTTTTTTGCTTTTTTTGCATTATCTCAGGATTCTAAGACTATTATAGTCATATTGAATAAAAAACTACTTTTTGCATTTGCAAGATTTAAAAAAGCATATGTTTCGAGTAAAACTCCCAAAGATGCATTATTTCAGGCATTATTAGCCATTTTTCATGTGTGGTGTAGGAGTTATGTTTAAATAACTGTCATATTGAGTGTTACAGTATACAGTCATATTGAGTAAAACCTCATTTTTGTATTTACAAACCATAGAAAAAAAACTGTATCTAGTAAAACTCTCATGTATTCAATATCACAGGCATTTTTAGACATTTTGCACGTTTGGATTAGGAATTATGTTGGAATACATTTGTATTGCTTTTTTCGCAATACAAATGTCAAATTGAGTAAAAAATTAAATTTTGTTTTTGCAAACCTTACCAAATTATTTTTTTTCAGGAAAACTCTCAAAGATGCATTTCTACAGTTATTATTAGACATTATACATGTGTATTTTTGGAGTTATGTTTTAAAAACTGTAATTTTGAGTGTGACCAATATGAGGCCAGTAAAACCTAAGTTTTGTATTTGTGATTCTTTCCAAAATACCTGATTCAGGTAAAACTCACATACATTCAACATTAAGGCTTTTTAAGACAAATTTCATGTTTGGTTTTGGAGTTATTATTATAAACCTTTCACATTTAGTATGACAATCCTCCGGAGGCAGCAGACAGGTACCGTCAGGCTAAACATATTTGAAGCCTGGTATATAAAGGTTTATGCTTTTACTAACAATTTAACATTTTTCTCTGTAATATGGCACACGCTGGTGAGTGCAAGACATACTTGATCAACAGCCAACAGCCACACAGGTCACACTGACGGTGGCCGTACAAACAAATATCACACTGTTACAAATATGCGCCACACTGTGAACCCTCATCAAACAAGAATGACAAACACATTTCGGGAGAACATCTTCACCGTAACACAAAATAAACACAAAAGAACAAATACCCAGAATGCCATGCAGCGCTACTCTTCCGGGCTACACCCCCGCAACCACCAAACCCCGCCCGCCTCAACTGACGCAAGGAGGGGGACCGTGATGTGGGGTGGTGGCAGGGGTTTAGCCCGGAAGAGTAGCGCTGCATGGAATTCTGGGTATTTGTTCTTTTGTGTTTATTTTGTGTTACGGTAAAGATGTTCTCCCGAAATGTGTTCGTCATTCTTGTTTGATGTGGTTTCACAATATTGGCGCATATTTGTAACAGTGTTAATTTTTTTTGTACAGCTCCCGTCAGTGTGATTTGTAATGCTGTTAATCAAGTACGTCTTGTAGTCAACATTGTATAACCAACAAATCCTCGCATAACATGCGTGCGGCCCCCTCGGCATGCTGTTGGTTTGCTGAATGAGCGAACACGACAAAAGGTTGTCAAGGAAGTTGAAGGCAGTGCTGTCACAGAACCACATTAAAATGTTTGTCCGGTCGATATAGGGACAATCCATTGCGAGGGTCACAGGAAGCCTCTCGTTAAAATTGGGAGGATTCGCAAGTATGTTGCTAGGTCTGGATGGTCATTCAAAGAAGCTGAATCCACTTTTCATGTAGTTTCAGCATCCAGTGGCCCCCTATTTTAACAATTCAGAAAGAGTGTAAAATAATGGTATTTTTCTGTGGAAATGCCAGCATTGTCACTTTAATTCCATCTGTTATTGATTACGGTTGCATTATTTACCAATCTGCTTCAAAAACATGACTTGGGAAAATAGACAGGATCCAGTCACAGGCTTTAAGGTTATGTCGTGGAGCTACTACATCAACCCTAGTGGCAGTATTACAAGTAAAATGAACAAAAAACCTTTGGACAAGAGGAGAGATCAACTCTCAGTAGTTTATCGGGCAACTTTAAAAGGATCCAAGCAAGGATATCCCACTTGTCCAGTGCTACCAAACTGCCAAGAAAAAGAGAGAAGAAAAAAAAAGAATAGTTTAGATTATAGGAGACATATGTAATAACGTTAAAATTGACAATATTAAAGTTTGTCCTACAGTACCAATGCCTGCAATACCACCGTGGATGTTTGATAACCCAAAAGAAAACATGCAATTACTAAAGAATAGAAATTTAAATGGTTACTAGATAGAAAAATGGATTGAGATATGATATATACGGATGCATCAAAAACTATAAAAATAAAGGTAAGAGCTGTAGCAGTTATCCCACAAGGAAACATAGTATTAAATAAAATAATCAGTGATAAACTATCTGTTTTTTACGGGGGAATTGGTAGCAATTTATATGGCAGTTAACTGGATAGAGGAAAACAAAGCAAGGAAAGTAGTTGTGTGCTCGGACTCCAGCAGTGCATTGATGAGCGTAAAAAAACATAGCATCAGAAACAAGACAAGATTTAGTTTATGAAATAGTTCAGGCAATCTATAGAATAAATAAAGCGGGAGGTGTGGTAACATTTCTTTGGTTTCCTTGGAAGACATTGTAGGATGGAATTCACAACACATAGGATATAAAGCATTATACACGTATTTAAAAAACATTGGGTTGAATAAAAGAATATAGAGTAGGGATCCATCTTGGTCTACACTCCATTTCAGTAAGTGACGCTAATGCACACCAGAAGGTTGCTTGGCGGAAACAACCGCCCACCTCCGGAATCAGTCCCCGCCCATTCCCCTTAGGCGCGAAATTCATTTGAGCGAAAGACATTGGAATGAGAGGAGCTCTTTAAAGCTCCTGAGAATCTTAAAAAGCTTACAGAAAACGAGAAAAACTTACAGCGGGTGCCTGTCGGACATTCACCGTCGTTTTCGATGATTTCCCCTCGGAGCAAGATTTCGATGTCTGGGTTCTTTGGCGCAATCAAGCCTTCTCCTCTGCCTGGAATGGACGTTGACGGACCCGCCAGCGTTAAGGGAGACCAGCGAGCAGGAGATGTAAACGGAAAATCTGTAAGTAAATATATGTATATATGTATTGTATACCGCATGTTTTTTTCTTGTAAAATGAGAATCATTTGACTCACCAGACTGCGATTGTGTTAAAACGATCGCGTTAGGATCTTACGGCAATTCCTCTATGAAACAAAATAATGAATACACATAATATTAAATAATTCGAAGGTTTAAACACACCTCGATAATCATCTTCCAACTTTGTAAGATCGTTTAAACAAAGTTCATCGTCTTTCACTTCGTCGTCATCGGCTGGTAAAAAAATAGTATTACAACGTCGTACAAGTGCAATGCTTTTAACGTTTAAATGCTTAAACGGAGTTAAACCATTGTCTAATAACGTGGTAAAAACGGAGGTAATGGGGTGTGTGTGTGTGTGTGTGTGTGTGTGTGTGTGTGTGTGCTTGTGTGCGTGTGTGTGTGTGTGTGTGTGTGTGTGTGCGTGCGTGCGTGCGTGCGTGCGTGCGTGTGTGTGTGCGTGCGTGCGTGTCCTGTTGTTTCAAACGATCGTAAACATTTAAACTGTCAAATGGCTGGTCAGTAAAAACTGAACCCTCCTTTGTCCCCAAACTGACCTGTTGTTTCAAACGATCGTAAACATTTAAACTGTCAAATGGCTGGTCAGTTGCTATTCATACAACATTCTCAAGCTTCCATAAAAACTGAACCCTTCTTTGTCCCCCAAACTGACCTGTTGTTTCAAACGATCCTAAACATTTAAACTGTCAAATGGCTGGCCAGTTGCTAGGTTACACTGTGTTCTGCGATAGTTTCTCCATCTGTTTAAATATGTTTTCGTGAGGTATGGAAGTTGTTTCAAACGATCGTAAACATTTAAACTGTCAAATGGCTGGTCAGTAAAAACTGAACCCTCCTTTGTCCCCTCTTCTGGTCTTAACGATGTGTGCGTACGAATGTGTGTGTGTGTGTGTGTGTGTGTGTGTGCGTGCGTGTGTGCGTGTGTGTGTGTGTGCGTGTGTGTGTGTGTGTGTGTGTGTGTGTGTGTGTGTGTGTGTGTGTGTGTGTGTGTGTGTGTGTGTGAAGTGCGTGTCCACATCTCCACACGTAACATTCCCAGCCATCAATACATCGAAATCTGGAAGTTGTTTCAAACGATCGTAAACATTTAAACTATCAAATATATGGTCACATGCTGCTCAGATGACATTGCTTTCTTAAAAAACTGAACCCTCCTTTGTTCCCTCGTCAGGTCTTAACTCCACCCTTTTCCTGGTTTAACCACTCCCACCGCAGGTCTTAACTCTGCCCTCTTTCTGGTTAAAACTCCACCCTCTTCCTGGTTTAACCACTCCCACCGCAGGTCTTAACTCCACCCTCTTCCGGGTAAGCCACACCCACTTGACCTTGACATTTGACCCTGACCTTTGACTTTGACCTTTGACTTTGACCTTTAACCTTGACCCCTCATAAATCATTTACCTTTGAACTTGACCCCTCATAAATCATTGACCTTTGATTTATGACCCCTCATAAATCATTGATTTATGACCCCCCATAAATCATTTTTTGACAGAAGGTATGGTCTTAATACTCTCTACTGTAGCATCAAGTACAGCCAGGAGCAACACTTTACGTTACTAACCAATATAAATAAACCATTTATATATACACGTCAGTAGGTTAAATGAAACTCTTCAACATAACATTTCACTATGTATATATATTTCCCAATGGTTCAACCGCCACCTGCCCGAATCTATTTAAAATCTATTTTTTCGTCAATTCACCCGCCCGACCTGCTGTTTATCCGCGGACTCCACGGTTGTGACCGTAAACCGTGCATCTCTACTGGATACAGTTTTTTTTTATTGTTTGCTAATACAAAAATTTGGTTTTACTCAATATGACTGTATACAATATGACAGTTATTTTTACATAACTCCTACACCACACATGAAAAATGGCTAATAATGCCTGAAAAAATGCACCTTTGGGAGTTTTACTCGAAACATATGGTTTTTTAAATCTTGCAAATGCAAAAAGTAGTTTTTTACTCAATATGACAATAATGTTCTTAAAATCTTGAGATAATGTGACAAAAGCAATAAAAATGTTTTCAAACATCCCTTCTAAACAACAAATGCAAAATGACTAATAATGCCTGGAGATATGTATCTTTGTTAGCGGTACTAGAAAAATTATATTTTGTAAAAAGTATGTTTTTACTCAATTTGACAAGAATGTACATACAATTCTGAGATATTGTAAAAAAAAAAAGCAATACAAATGTATTCCATCATAATTCCTAATCCAAACGTGCAAAATGTCTAAAAATGTCTGCGATATTGAATCCATTTGAGTTTTACTAGACACAGTTGTTTTTTTATGGTTCGCAAATACAAACATTTGGTTTTACTCAATACACGGGCAAAATGTCTAATAATGCCTGAAGAAATGTATCATTTTGAGTTTTACTGGAAAAAAAACATATGGTAAGGTTTGAAAAAACAAAAAGTTATTTTTTACCCAATTTCACAGTAATGTACTGAGAATCCTGAGGTAATGCGAAAAAAGCAATAAAATGTCCTCCAACATAATTCCTAATCCAAACGTGCAAAATGTCTAAAAATGCCTGCGATATTGAATCCATGTGAGTTTTACTAGATGCAGTTGTTTTTTTATGGTTTGCAAATACAAAAATTTGGTTTTACTCAATATGACTGTATACTGTAACACTCAATATGACAGTTATTTAAACATGATTCCTACACCACACATGAACAATGGCTAATAATGCCTGAAGGAATGCGTCTTTGGGAGTTTTGCTGGAAACATATGCTTTTGTAAATCTTGCAAATGCAAAAACTAGTTTTTTACTCAATATGACAATCATTTTTTTAGAATCCTGAGATAATGCTAAAAAAGCAATACAAATGTATTCAAACATAACTTCTAAACAACACATGCAAAATGGCTCATAATGCCTACACTGTAAAAAAAATTCATATTTTTATGGTTAATTTACTTTAAATTTCTACTGTATTTTTTTTTTTAAATATGTTATAAAACAGAAGAATTGAAGACATTATTTGTAAATAAACAAATTGTCTGTTATTTTAAGTAATATGCCAGTATTGACAAACTATGTATATTACTATTTTTTATTACAGAAAAATACCAAATCAATAATACATATCATTTTCTGGTTTGGTAAGGTTGGCGAAAACAAAAAGTATTTTTCTACTAATTTGACAGTAATGTACTTAGAATCCTGAGATAATGCAAAAAAAGCAATTAAAAGGTATTCCAACATAATTCCTAATTCAAACGTTCAAAATGTCTAAAAATGCCTGTGATATTGAATAAATGTGAGTTTTACTAGATATAGTTTTTTTTTTATGGTTTGCAAATACAAAATTTAGCATAAATTGTTTTAAATTTTGCAAATGCAAAAAGTTGTTTTTTACTCAACATGACTATAATGCTCTTAGATTCCTGAGATAATGCAAAAAAAGCAATAAAAATGTATTCAACGAAACTCCTTATCCAAACGTGCAAAATGTCCTAAAATGTCTGTGATATTGAATTAATGTTAGTTTTACTAGATACAGTTGTTTTTCTATGGTTTGCAAATACAAAATTTAGGTTTTACTCAATGTGACTGTATACTGTAACACTCAATATGACAGTTATTTAAACATAACTCCTACACCACACATGCAAAATGTCTAATAATGCCTGAAGAAATGCATCTTTGAGAGTTTTCCTGAAAAAAAAAAACATTTGGCAAGGTTTGCAAAAACCAAAAAATAATGTTTTACTCAATTTGACAGTAATGTACTTAGAATCCTGAGATAATGCGAAAAAAGCAATAAAATTGTATTCAAACATAACTTCCAAACAACGCATGAAAAATGGCTGATAATGCCTAGGCATGTGTATTTTTGTTAGTTGTACTAGAAAATGTATCTTTTTAAGGTTAGCAAAGACACAAGTTAGTTTTTTATTCAATATAACAGTGTAACTATCATACTAAATATTAAAGTTTTATAATCATAACTCCAAAACCAAACTTGAAATTTGTCTTAAAAAGCCTGTAATATTGAATTTATGTGAGTTTTAACAGAATCAGGTATTTTGGAGAGGTTCACAAATACAAAAATTAGGTTTTCCTGGCCTCATATTGGTCACACTCAAAATGACAGTTTTTGAAACATAACTCCTAAAGTAGAAATGCAACATGTCTAAAAATGCCTGAAGAAATGTATCTTTGAGAGTTTTTCTGGAAAAAAAAAAACATTTGGTAAGGTTGGCGAAAACAAAAAGTATTTTTCTAGTAGTTACATTATACAATATGACTGTATAATGTAACACTCAATTTGACAGTTATTTAAACATAACTCCTACACCACACATGCAAAATGTCTAATAATGCCGGAAGAAATGCATCTTTGAGAGTTTTCCTGAAAAAAAAAAAACATTTGGCAAGGTTTGCAAAAACAAAATAATTTTTTTTTAATCAATTTGACGGTAATGTACTTAGAATCCGGAGATAAAGCCAAAAAAACAATAAAAATGTATTTAAACATAATTCTTAATCCAAACGTGCAAAATTTCTAAAAATGCCTATGATATGGAATACGCGTGAGTTTTACTAGATGCAGTTGTTTTTCTATGGTTTGCAAATACAAAAAGGAGATTTTAGTCAATATGACTGTATAGTGTAACACTCAATATGACAGTTTTTTAAACATAGTTCCTACACCACACATTAAAAATGGCTAATAATGCCTGAAATAATGCATCTTTTGGAGTTTTACTCGAAGCATAAGCTTTTTTAAATTTTGCAAATGCAAAAAGTAGTTTTTTACTCAACATGACTATAAAGTTCTTAGATTCCTAAGATAATGCGAAAAAAGCAATAAATATTGAATACGTGTGAGTTTTACTAGATACAGTTGTTTTTCTATGGTTTGCAAATACACAATTTAGATTGTGCTCAATGTGACTGTATACTGTAACACTCAATATGACAGTTATTTAAACATAACTCCTACAAACACACATGCAAAATGTCTAATACTGCCTGAAGAAATGCATCTTTGAGAGTTTTCCTGAAAAAAACATTTGGCAAGGTTTGCAAAAACAAAATATAATTTTTTACTCAATTTGACAGTAATGTACTTAGAATCCTGAGATAATGCAAAAAAAAGAAATAAAAATGTATTCAAACATAACTTCCAAACAACGCATGTAATATGGCTGATAATGCCTAGAGATGTGTATTTTTGTTAGTTCTACTAGAAAATTGATCTTTTGTAAGGTTAGCAAAGACACAAGTTAGTTTTTTTATTCCATATAACAGTGTAACTGTCAAACTAAATATGAAAGGTTTATAATCATAACTCCAAAACCAAACTTGAAATTTGTCTAAAAAAGCCTGTAATATTGAATTTACGTGAGTTTTACCAAAATCGGGTATTTTGGAAAGAATCACAAATACAAACATTGGGTTTTACTGGCCTCATATTGGTCACACTCAAAATGACAGTTTTTGAAACAAAAATCCAAAAATATGCATGCAAAATGTCTAATAATGCCTGAAAAAAGGCATCTTTGAGAGTTTTCCTGAAAAAAAAAACATTTGACAAGGTTTGCAAAAACAAAATATATTTTTTTACTCAATTTGACAGTAATGTACTTAGAATCCTGAGATAAGGCGAAAAAAACAATAAAAATGTATTCCAACATAATTCCTAATCCAAACGTGAAAAATGTCTAAAAATGCCTGTGATATTGAATACATGTGAGTTTTACTAGATACAGTTGTTTTTCTATGGTCGGCAAATACAAAAATGAAGTTTTAGTCATTATGACTGTATACTGTAACACTGAATATAACAGTTATTTAAACATAAATCCTACACAAAACATAAATAATGGCTAATAATGCCTGAAAAAATGCATCTTTGGGAGTTTTACTGGAAGCATATGCTTTTTTAAATTTTGCAAATGCAAAAAGTTGTTTTTTAATCAATATGACTATAATGTTCTTAGAATCCTGAGATAATGCGAAAAAAGCAATAAAAATGTATTCCAACATAATACCTAGTTCAAACGTGCAAAATGTCTAGAAATGCCTGTGATATTGAATAAATGTTAGTTTTACTAGATGCAGTTGTTTTTCTATGGTTTGCAAATACAAAATTGAGGATTTACTCAATATGACTGTATACTGTAACACTCAATATGACAGTTATTTAAACATAACTCCTAAACCACACATGTAAAATGTCTAATAATGCCTGAAATAATGCATCTTTGGAAGTTTTACTCGAAACATATGCTTTTTAAAATTTGGCAAATGCAAAAAGTAGTTTTTTACTCAATATGACTATAATGTTCTTAGAATCCTGAGATAATGCGAAAAAAACAATAAAAATGTATTCCAACCTAACTCCTAATCCAAACCTGCAAAATTTCCAAAAATGCCTGTGATATTGAGTAAATGTTAGTTTTTCTAGATACAGTGGTTTTTCTATGGTTTGCAAATACAACATTTAGGTTTTACTCAATATGACTGTATACTGTAACACTCAATATGACAGTTATTTAAACATAACTCCTACACCACACATGAAAAATGGCTAATAATGCCTGAAATAATGCATCTTTGGGGGTTTCACTCGAAGCATATGCTTTTTTAAATCTTGCAAATGCAAAAAGAAGTTTTTTTTCGCAATATGACTATAATGTTCTTAGAATCCTGAGATAATGCGAAAAAAACAATAAAAATGTATTCCAACATAACTCCTAATCCAAACGTGCAAAATGTCTAAAAATGCCTGTGATAAGGAATACATGTTAGTTTTACTAGATACAGTTGTTTTTTTATGGTTTGCAAATACAAAATTGAGGTTTTACTCAATATGACTGTATACTGTAACACTCAATATGACAGTTATTTAAACATAACTCCTACACCAAACATGAAAAATGGCTAATAATGCCTGAAATAATGCATCTTTGGGGGTTTCACTCGAAGCATATGCTTTTTTAAATCTTGCTAATGCAAAAAGTAGTTTTTTTCGCAATATGACTATAATGTTCTTAAAATCCTGAGATAATGCGGAAAAAGCAATAAAAATGTATTCCAACATAACTCCTAATCCAAACGTGCAAAATGTCTAAAAATGTCTGTGATAAGTAATACATGTTAGTTTTACTAGATACAGTTGTTTTTCAATAGTTTGCGAATACAAAATGTATGTTTTACTCAATATGACTGTATACTGTAACACTCAATATGACAGTTATTTAAACATAACTCCTACACCACACATGAAAAATGGCTAATAATGCCTGAAATAATGCATCTTTGGGAGTTTTATTCGAAACATATGCTTTTTTAAATCTTGCAAATGCAAAAAGTAGTTTTTTATTCAATATTACTATAATAGTCTTAGAATCCTGAGATAATGCGAAAAAAGCAATAAAATGTATTCAAACATAACTTTTAAACAACACATGCAAAATGGCTAATAATGCCTAGGGATATGTATTTTTGTTAGTTGTACTAGAAAAATGATCTTTTGTGAGGTTTGCAAAGACACAAGTTAGTTTTTTTATTCAATATAACAGTGTAACTGTCATATTAAATATGAAAGGTTTATAATCATAACTCCAAAACTAAACGTGAAATTTGTCTAAAAAAGCATGTAATATTGAATTTATGTGACTTTTACCAGAATCGGGTATTTTGGAAAGAATCACAAATACAAAAACCAGGTTTTACTCAATATGACTGTATACTGTAACGCCCAATATGACAGTTATTTAAACATAACTCCTACACCACACATGAAAAATGGCTAATAATGCCTGAAATAATGCATCTTTGGGAGTTTTACTCGAAACATATGCTTTTTTAAATCTTACAAATGCAAAAAGTAGTTTTTATTCAATATGACTATAATAGTCTTAGAATCCTGAGATAATGCGAAAAAAGCAATAAAATGTATTCAAACATAACTTTTAAACAACACATGCAAAATGGCTAATAATGCCTAGAGATATGTATTTTTGTTAGTTGTACTAGAAAAATGATCTTTTGTAAGGTTTGCAAAGACACAAGTTAGTTTTTTTATTCAATATAACAGTGTAACTGTCATAGTAAATATGAAAGGTTTATAATCATAACTCCAAAACCAAACTTGAAATTTGTCTAAAAAAGCCTGTAATATATAATTTACGTGAGTTTTACCAGAATCGGGTATTTTGGAAAGAATCACAAATACAAACATTGGGTTTTACTGGCCTCATATTGGTCACACTCAAAATGACAGTTTTTGAAACAAAACTCCAAAAATATGCATGTAAAATGTCTAATAATGCCTGAAGAAATGCATCTTTGAGAGTTTTCCTGAAAAAAAAACAACATTTGGCAATATTTGCAAAAACAAAACAATTTTTTTACTCAATTTGACAGTAATGTACTTAGAATCCTGAGATAAAGCGAAAAAAACAATAACAATTTATTCCAACATAATTCCTAATCCAAACGTGCAAAATGTCTAAAAAAGTCTCTGATATTGAATACATGTGAGTTTTACTAGATACAGTTGTTTTTCTATGGTTTGCAAATACAAAAATGAGGGTTTAGTCAATATGACTGTATACGTTAACACTCAATATAACAGTTATTTAAACATAAATCCCACACAACACATGAAAAATGGCTAATATTGTCTGATATAATGCATATTTTGGAGTTTTACTGGAAACATATGCTTTTTTAAATTTTGCAAATGCAAAAAGTAGTTTTTTACTCAATATGACTATAATATTCTTAGAATCCTGAGATTATGCGAAAAAAGCAATAAAAATGTATTCCAACATAACTCCTAATCCAAACGTGCAAAATGTCTAAAAATGCCTGTGATATTGAATAATTGTTAGTTTTACTAAATACAGTTGTTTTTTTATGGTTTGCAAATACAAAATTTAGGTTTTACTCAATATGACTGTATACTGTAACACTCAATATGACAGTTATTTAAACATAAATCCTACACCACACATGGAAAATGGCTAATAATGCCTGAAATAATGCATCTTTGGGGGTTTCACTCGAAGCATATGCTTTTTTAAATCTTGCAAATGCAAAAAGCAGTTTTTTTCTCAATATGACTATAATTTTCTTAGAATCCTGAGATAATGCGAAAAAAGCAATAAAAATGTATTCCAACATAACTCCTAATCCAAACGTGCAAAATGTCTAAAAATGCCTGTGATAAGGAATACATGTTAGTTTTACTAGATACAGTTGTTTTTCTATGGTTTGCAAATACAAAATGTAGGTTTTACTCAATATGACTGTATACTGTAACACTCAATATGACAGTTATTTAAACATAACTCCTACACCACACATGAAAAATGGCTAATAATGCCTGAAATAATGCATCTTTGGGAGTTTTACTCGAAACATATGCTTTTTTAAATCTTGCAAATGCAAAAAGTAGTTTTTATTCAATATGACTATAATAGTCTTAGAATCCTGAGATAATGAGAAAAAAACAATTATAAATGTATTCAAACATAACTTTTAAACAACACATGCAAAATGGCTAATAATGCCTAGAGATATGTATTTTTGTTAGTTGTACTAGAAAAATGATCTTTTGTAAGGTTTGCAAAGACACAAGCTGTTTTTTTTATTCAATATAACAGTGTAACTGTCATATTAAATATGAAAGGTTTATAATCAAAACTAAACGTGAAATTTGTCTAAAAAAGCATGTAATATTGAATTTATGTTATTTTTACCAGAATCGGGTATTTTGGAAAGAATCACAAATACAAAAACCAGGTTTTACTCAATATGACTGTATACTGTAACGCCCAATATGACAGTTATTTAAACATAACTCCTACACCACACATGAAAAATGGCTAATAATGCCTGAAATAATGCATCTTTTGGAGTTTTACTCGAAACATATGCTTTTTAAAATCTTGCAAATGCAAAAAGTAGTTTTTTACTCAATATGACTATAATGTCCTTAGAATCCTGAGATAATGCGAAAAAAGCAATAAAAATGTTTTCCAACATAATTCCTAATCCAAACGTGCAAAATGTCTAAAAATGCCTGTAATAGGGAATACATGTTAGTTTTACTAGATACAGTTGTTTTTCTATGGTTTGCAAATACAAAATTTAGGTTTTACTCAATATGACTGTATACTGTAACACTCAATATGACAGTTATTTAAACATAAGTCCTACACCACACATGGAAAATGGCTAATAATGCCTGAAATAATGCATCTTTGAGAGTTTTCCTGAAAAAAAAACATTTGGCAAGGTTTGCAAAAACAAAATATAATTTTTTACTCAATTTGACAGTAATGTACTTAGAATCCTGAGATAATGCAAAAAAAGCAATAAAAATGTATTCAAACAAAACTTCCAAACAACGCATGTAATATGGCTAATAATGCCTGAATTAATGCATCTTTGGGGGTTTCACTCGAAACATATGCTTTTATAAATCTTGCAAATGCAAAAAGTAGTTTTTTACTCAATATGACTATAATATTCTTAGAATCCTGAGATAATGCGAAAAAAGCAATAAAAATGTATTCCAACATAACTCCTAATCCAAACGTGCAAAATGTCTAAAAATGCCTGTGATATTGAATAATTGTTAGTTTTACTAAATACAGTTGTTTTTTTATGGTTTGCAAATACAAAATTTAGGTTTTACTCAATATGACTGTATACTGTAACACTCAATATGACAGTTATTTAAACATAAGTCCTACACCACACATGGAAAATGGCTAATAATGCCTGAAATAATGCATCTTTGGGGGTTTCACTCGAAGCATATGCTTCTTTAAATCTTGCAAATGCAAAAAGTAGTTTTTTTCTCAATATGACTATAATGTTCTTAGAATCCTGAGATAATGCGAAAAAAGCAATAAAAATGTATTCCAACATAATACCTAATTCAAATGTGCAAAATGTCTAGAAATGCCTGTGATATTGAATACATGTTAGTTTTACTAGATGCAGTTGTTTTTCTATGGTTTGCAAATAGAAAAATGAGGGTTTAGTCAATATGACTGTATGCTGTAACACTCAATATAACAGTTATTTAAACATAAATCCCAAACAACACATGAAAAATGGCTAATATTGTCTGAAATAATGCATATTTTGGAGTTTTACTGGAAGCATATGCTTTTTTAAATTTTGCAAATGCAAAAAGTAGTTTTTTACTCAATATGACTATAATATTCTTAGAATCCTGAGATAATGCGAAAAAAGCAATAAAAATGTATTCCAACATAACTCCTAATCCAAACGTGCAAAATGTCTAAAAATGCCTATGATATTGAATAATTGTTAGTTTTACTAAATACAGTTGTTTTTTTATGGTTTGCAAATACAAAATTTAGGTTTTACTCAATATGACTGTATACTGTAACACTCAATATGACAGTTATTTAAACATAAGTCCTACACCACACATGGAAAATGGCTAATAATGCCTGAAATAATGCATATTTGGGGGTTTCACTCGAAGCATATGCTTTTTTAAATCTTGCAAATGCAAAAAGTAGTTTTTTTCTCAATATGACTATAATGTTCTTAGAATCCTGAGATAATGCGAAAAAAGCAATAAAAATGTATTCCAACATAACTCCTAATCCAAACGTGCAAAATGTCTAAAAAGGCCTGTGATAAGGAATACATGTTAGTTTTACTAGATAAAGTTGTTTTTCTATGGTTTGCAAATACAAAATGTAGGTTTTACTCAATATGACTGTATACTGTAACACTCAATATGACAGTTATTTAAACATAACTCCTACACCACACATGAAAAATGGCTAATAATGCCTGAAATAATGCATCTTTGGGAGTTTTACTCGAAACATAAGCTTTTTTAAATCTTGCAAATGCAAAAAGTCGTTTTTATTCAATATGACTATAATAGTCTTAGAATCCTGAGATAATGCGAAAAAAGCAATACAATGTATTCAAACATAACTTTTAAACAACACATGCAAAATGGCTAATAATGCCTAGAGATATGTATTTTTGTTAGTTGTACTAGAAAAATGATCTTTTGTAAGGTTTGCAAAGACACAAGTTAGTTTTTTTATTCAATATAACAGTGTAACTGTCATACTAAATATGAGAGGTTTATAATCATAACTCCAAAACTAAACGTGAAATTTGTCTAAAAACGCCTGTAATATTGAATTTATGTGAGTTTTAACAGAATCGGGTATTTTGGAAAGAATCACAAATACAAGAAACTAGGTTTTACTCAATATGACTGTTTAAACATAACTCCAACACCAAACATGAAAAATAGCTAATAAAGCCTGAAATAATGCATCTTTTGGAGTTTTACTCGAAACATATGCTTTTTAAAATCTTGCAAATGCAAAAAGTAATTTTTTACTCAATATGACCATAATGTCCTTAGAATTCTGAGATAATGCGAAAAGAGCAATAGCAATGTATTCCAACATAATTCCTAATCAAAACCTGCAAAAGGTCTAAAAATGCCTGTGATATTGAATAAATGTTAGTTTTACTAGATACAGTGGTTTTTCTATGGTTTGCAAATACAACATTTAGGTTTTACTCAATATGACTGTATACTGTAACACCCAATATGACAGTTATTTAAATATAACTTCTACACCACACATGAAAAATGGCTAATAATGTCTGAAATAATGCATCTTTTGGAGTTTTACTCAAAGCATATGCTTTTTTAAATCTTGCAAATGCAAAAAGTTGTTTTTTTATTCAATATGACTATAATAGTCTTAGAATCCTGAGATAATGCGAAAAAAGCAATAAAAATGTATTCCCACATAACTTCTAAACAACACATGCAAATAGGCTAATAATGCCTAGAGATATGAATTTTTGTTAGTTGTACTAGAAAAATGATCTTTTGTAAGGTTTGCAAAGACACAAGTTAGTTTTTTTTATTCCATATAACAGTGTAACTGTCATACTAAATATGAAAGGTTTATAATCATAACTCCAAAACCAAACTTGAAATTTGTCTAAAAAAGCCTGTAATATTGAATTTACGTGAGTTTTACCAGAATCGGGTATTTTGGAAAGAATCACAAATACAAACATTGGGTTTTACTGGCCTCATATTGGTCACACTCAAAATGACAGTTTTTGAAACAAATATCCAAAAATATGCATGCAAAATGTCTAATAATGCCTGAAAAAAGGCATCTTTGAGAGTTTTCCTGAAAAAAAAAAATTTGGCAAGGTTTGCAAAAACAAAATATAATGTTTTACTCAATTTGACAGTAATGTACTTAGAATCCTGAGATAAAGCGAAAAAAGCAATAAAAAATGTATTCCAACAAAAGTCCTAATCCAAACGTGCAAAATGTCTAAAAATGCCTGTGATATTGAATAAATGTTATACAGTCATATTGAGTAAAACCTAGTTTCTTGTATTTGTGATTCTTTCCAAAATACCCGATTCTGTTAAAACTCACATAAATTCAATATTACAGGCTTTTTTAGACAAATTTCACATTTAGTTTTGGAGTTATGTTTATAAACCTCTCATATTTAGTATGACAGTTGGACTGTTATATTGAATAAAAAAACTAACTTGTGTCTTTTTTAGCATTATCTCAGGATTCTAAGACTATTATAGTCATATTGAATAAAAACTACTTTTTGCATTTGCAAGATTTAAAAAAGCATTTGTTTCGAGTAAAACTCCCAAAGATGCATTATTTCAGGCATTATTAGCCATTTTGCATGTGTGGTGTAGGAGTTATGTTTAAATAACTGTCATATTGAGTGTTACAGTATACAGTCATATTGAGTAAAACCTACATTTTGTATTTGCAAACCATAGAAAAACAACTGTATCTAGTAAAACTAACATGTATTCCTTATCACAGGCATTTTTAGACATTTTGCACGTTTGGATTAGGAGTTATGTTGGAATACATTTTCATTGCTTTTTTCGCATTATCCCAGGATTCTAAGAACATTATAGTCATATTGAGAAAAAAACTACTTTTTGCATTTGCAAGATTTAAAAAAGCATATGCTTCGAGTGAAACCCCCAAAGATGCATTATTTCAGGCATTATTAGCCATTTTCCATGTGTGGTGTAGGACTTATGTTTAAATAACCGTCATATTGAGTGTTACAGTATGCAGTCATATTGAGTAAAACCTAAATTTTGTATTTGCAAACCATAAAAAACAACTGTATTTAGTAAAACTAACAATTATTCAATATCACAGGCATTTTTTGGACATTTTGCACGTTTGGATTAGGAGTTATGTTGGAATACATTTTTATTGCTTTTTTCGCATTATCTCAGGATTCTAAGAATATTATAGTCATATTGAGTAAAAAACTACTTTTTGCATTTGCAAAATTTAAAAAAGCATATGCTTCCAGTAAAACTCCAAAATATGCATTATTTCAGGCATTATTAGCCATTTTTCATGTGTTGTGTGGGATTTATGTTTAAATAACTGTTATATTGAGTGTTACAGTATACAGTCATATTGACTAAACCCTCATTTTTGTATTTGCAAACCATAGAAAAACAACTGTATCTAGTAAAACTCACATGTATTCAATATCAGAGACTTTTTTAGACATTTTGCACGTTTGGATTAGGAATTATGTTGGAATACATTTTTATTGTTTTTTTCGCTTTATCTCAGGATTCTAAGTACATTACTGTCAAATTGAGTAAAAATTATATTTTGTTTTTGCAAATATTGCCAAATGTTTGTTTTTTTTCAGGAAAACTCTCAAAGATGCATTTCTTCAGGCATTATTAGACATTTTGCATGCATATTTTTGGAGTTTTGTTTCAAAAACTGTCATTTTGAGTGTGACCAATATGAGGCCAGTAAAACCCAATGTTTGTATTTGTGATTCTTTCCAAAATACCCGATTCTGGTAAAACTCACGTAAATTATATATTACAGGCTTTTTTAGACAAATTTCAAGTTTGGTTTTGGAGTTATGATTATAAACCTTTCATATTTAGTATGACAGTTACACTGTTATATGGAATAAAAAAACTAACTTGTGTCTTTGCAAACCTTAAAAAAAGATCATTTTTCTAGTACAACTAACAAAAATACATATCTCTAGGCATTATTAGCCATTTTGCATGTGTTGTTTAAAAGTTATGTTTGAATACATTTTATTGCTTTTTTCGCATTATCTCAGGATTTTAAGAACATTATAGTCATATTGAGAAAAAAACTACTTTTTGCATTTGCAAGATTTAAAAAAAGCATATGTTTCGAGTAAAACTCCCAAAGATGCATTATTTCAGGCATTATTAGCCATTTTTCATGTGTGGTGTAGGAGTTATGTTTAAATAACTGTCATATTGGGCGTTACAGTATACAGTCATATTGAGTAAAACTTGGTTTTTGTATTTGTGATTCTTTCCAAAATACCCGATTCTGGTAAAAGTCACATAAATTCAATATTACATGCTTTTTTAGACAAATTTCACGTTTAGTTTTGGAGTTATGATTATAAACCTTTCATATTTAATATGACAGTTACACTGTTATATTGAATAAAAAAAACTAACTTGTGTATTTGCAAACCTCACAAAAGATCATTTTCTAGTACAACTAACAAAAATACATATCTCTAGGCATTATTAGCCATTTTGCATGTGTTGTTTAAAAGTTAAGTTTGAATACATTTTTATTGCTTTTTCGCATTATCTCAGGATTCTAAGAATATTATAGTCATATTGAGTAAAAAACTAGTTTTTGTATTTGCAAAATTTAAAAAAGCATATGCTTCCAGTAAAACTCCAAAATATGCATTATTTCAGACAATATTAGCCATTTTTCATGTGTTGTGTGGGATTTATGTTTAAATAACTGTTATATTGAGTGTTACAGCATACAGTCATATTGACTAAACCCTCATTTTTCTATTTGCAAACCATAGAAAAACAACTGTATCTAGTAAAACTCACATGTATTCAATATCAGAGACTTTTTTAGACATTTTGCACGTTTGGATTAGGAATTATGTTGGAATACATTTTTATTGTTTTTTTCGCTTTATCTCAGGATTCTAAGTACATTACTGTCAAATTGAGTAAAAAATTATATTTTGTTTTTGCAAATATTGCCAAATGTTTTTTTTTTTTCAGGAAAACTCTCAAAGATGCATTTCTTCAGGCATTATTAGACATTTTGATTGCATATTTTTGGAGTTTTGTTTCAAAAACTGTCATTTTGAGTGTGACCAATATGAGGCCAGTAAAACCCAATGTTTGTATTTGTGATTCATTCCAAAATACCCGATTCTGGTAAAACTCACGTAAATTATATATTACAGGCTTTTTTAAACAAATTTCAAGTTTGGTTTTGGAGTTATGATTATAAACCTTTCATATTTAGTATGACAGTTACACTGTTATATGGAATAAAAAAACTAACTTGTGTCTTTGCAAACCTTAAAAAAAGATCATTTTTCTAGTACAACTAACAAAAATACATATCTCTAGGCATTATTAGCCATTTTGCATGTGTTGTTTGAAAGTTATGTTTGAATACATTTTATTGCTTTTTTCGCATTATCTCAGGATTCTAAGACTATTATAGTCATATTGAATAAAAACTACTTTTTGCATTTGCAAGATTTAAAAAAGCATATGTTTCGAGTAAAACTCCCAAAGATGCATTATTTCAGGCATTATTAGCCATTTTTCATGTGTGGTGTAGGAGTTATGTTTAAATAACTGTCATATTGAGTGTTACAGTATACAGTCATATTGAGTATAACCTACATTTTGTATTTGCAAACCATAGGAAAACAACTGTATCTAGTAAAACTAACATGTATTCCTTATCACAGGCATTTTTAGACATTTTGCACGTTTGGATTAGGAGTTATGTTGGAATACATTTTATTGCTTTTTTCGCATTATCTCAGGATTCTAAGAAAATTATAGTCATATTGAGAAAAAAACTACTTTTTGCATTTGCAAGATTTAAAAAAGCATATGCTTCGAGTGAAACCCCCAAAGATGCATTATTTCAGGCATTATTAGCCATTTTCCATGTGTGGTATAGGACTTATGTTTAAATAACTGTCATATTGAGTGTTACAGTATACAGTCATATTGAATAAAACCTAAATTTTGTATTTGCAAACCATAAAAAAACAACTGTATTTAGTAAAACTAACAATTATTCAATATCACAGGCATTTTTAGACATTTTGCACGTTTGGATTAGGAGTTATGTTGGAATACATTTGTATTGCTTTTTTCGCATTATCTCAGGATTCTAAGAATATTATAGTCATATTGAGTAAAAAACTAGTTTTTGTATTTGCAAAATTTAAAAAAGCATATGCTTCCAGTAAAACTCCAAAATATGCATTATTTCAGACAATATTAGCCATTTTTCATGTGTTGTGTGGGATTTATGTTTAAATAACTGTCATATTGAGTGTTACAGTATACAGTCATATTGACTAAACCCTCATTTTTCTATTTGCAAACCTTAGAAAAACAACTGTATCTAGTAAAACTCACATGTATTCAATATCAGAGACTTTTTTAGACATTTTGCACGTTTGGATTAGGAATTATGTTGGAATACATTTTTATTGTTTTTTTTCGCTTTATATCAGGATTCTAAGTACATTACTGTCAAATTGAGTAAAAAATTATATTTTGTTTTTGCAAATATTGCCAAATGTTGTTTTTTTTCAGGAAAACTCTCAAAGATGCATTTCTTCAGGCATTATTAGACATTTTGCATGCATATTTTTGGAGGTTTGTTTCAAAAACTGTCATTTTGAGTGTGACCAATATGAGGCCAGTAAAACCCAATGTTTGTATTTGTGATTCTTTCCAAAATACCCGATTCTGGTAAAACTCACGTAAATTATATATAACAGACTTTTTTAGACAAATTTCAAGTTTGGTTTTGGAGTTATGATTATAAACCTTTCATATTTAGTATGACAGTTACACTGTTATATGGAATAAAAAAACTAACTTGTGTCTTTGCAAACCTTACAAAAGATAATTTTTCTAGTACAACTAACAAAAATACATATCTCTAGGCATTATTAGCCATTTTGCATGTGTTGTTTAAAAGTTATGTTTGAATACATTTTATTGCTTTTTTCGCATTATCTCAGGATTCTAAGACTATTATAGTCATATTGAATAAAAACTACTTTTTGCATTTGCAAGATTTAAAAAAGCATATGTTTCGAGTAAAACTCCCAAAGATGCATTATTTCAGGCATTATTAGCCATTTTTCATGTGTGGTGTAGGAGTTATGTTTAAATAACTGTCATATTGAGTGTTACAGTATACAGTCATATTGAGTATAACCTACATTTTGTATTTGCAAACCATAGGAAAACAACTGTATCTAGTAAAACTAACATGTATTCCTTATCACAGGCATTTTTAGACATTTTGCACGTTTGGATTAGGAGTTATGTTGGAATACATTTTATTGCTTTTTTCGCATTATCTCAGGATTCTAAGAAAATTATAGTCATATTGAGAAAAAAACTACTTTTTGCATTTGCAAGATTTAAAAAAGCATATGCTTCGAGTGAAACCCCCAAAGATGCATTATTTCAGGCATTATTAGCCATTTTTCATTGTGTGGTGTAGGAGTTATGTTTAAATAACTGTCATATTGAGTGTTACAGTATACAGTCATATTGAGTAAACCCTAAATGTTGTATTTGCAAACCATAGAGAAACCACTGTATCTAGAAAAACTAACATTTTACTCAATATCACAGGTATTTTTAGACATTTTGCAGGTTTGGATTAGGAGTTAGGTTGGAATACATTTTTATTGCTTTTTTCGCATTATCTCAGGTTTCTAAGAACATTATAGTCATATTGAGTAAAAAACTACTTTTTGCATTTGCCACATTTTAAAAAGCATATAGTTTCGAGTAAAACTCCCAAAGATGCATTATTTCAGGCATTATTAGACATTTTACATGTGTGGTTTAGGAGTTATGTTTAAATAACTGTCATATTGAGTGTTACAGTATACAGTCATATTGAGTAAATCCTCAATTTTGTATTTGCAAACCATAGAAAAACAACTGCATCTAGTAAAACTAACATGTATTCAATATCACAGGCATTTCTAGACATTTTGCACGTTTGAATTAGGTATTATGTTGGAATACATTTTTATTGCTTTTTTCGCATTATCTCAGGATTCTAAGAACATTATAGTCATATTGATTAAAAAACAACTTTTTGCATTTGCAAAATTTAAAAAAGCATATGCTTCCAGTAAAACTTCCAAAGATGCATTTTTTCAGGCATTATTAGCCATTATTTATGTTTTGTGTAGGATTTATGTTTAAATAACTGTTATATCGAGTGTTACAGTATACAGTCATAATGACTAAAACTTCATTTTTGTATTTGCAAACCATAGAAAAACAACTGTATCTAGTAAAACTCACATGTATTCAATATCACAGGCATTTTTAGACATTTTTCACGTTTGGATTAGGAATTATGTTGGAATACAGTTTTATTGTTTTTTTTCGCCTTATTCAGGATTCTAAGTACATTACTGTCAATTGAGTAAAACAATATATTTTGTTTTTGCAAACCTTGTCAAATGTTTTTTTTTTTTCAGGAAAACTCTCAAAGATGCCTTTTTTCAGGCATTATTAGACATTTTGCATGCATATTTTTGGATTTTTGTTTCAAAAAACTGTCATTTGGAGTGTGACCAATATGAGGCCAGTAAAACCGAATGTTTGTATTTGTGATTCTTTCCAAAATACCCGATTCTGGTAAAACTCACGTAAATTCAATATTACAGGCTTTTTTTAGACAAATTTCAAGTTTGGTTTTGGAGTTATGATTATAAACCTTTCATATTTAGTTTGACAGTTACACTGTTATATGGAATAAAAAAACAAACTTGTGTCTTGTGCTAACCTTACAAAAGATCAATTTTCTAGTAGAACTAACAAAAATACACATCTCTAGGCATTATCAGCCATATTACATGCGTTGTTTGGAAGTTATGTTTGAATACATTTTTATTGCTTTTTTTTGCATTATCTCAGGATTCTAAGTACATTACTGTCAAATTGAGTAAAAAATTATATTTTGTTTTTGCAAACCTTGCCAAATGTTTTTTTCAGGAAAACTCTCAAAGATGCATTTCTTCAGGCAGTATTAGACATTTTGCATGTGTGTTTGTAGGAGTTATGTTTAAATAACTGTCATATTGAGTGTTACAGTATACAGTCACATTGAGTACAATCTAAATTGTGTATTTGCAAACCATAGAAAAACAACTGTATCTAGTAAAACTCACACGTATTCAATATCAAAGGCATTTTTAGACATTTTGCACGTTTGGATTAGGAGTTATGATTTTATTGTTTTTTTCGCATTATCTTAGGAATCTAAGAACTTTATAGTCATGTTGAGTAAAAAACTACTTTTTGCATTTGCAAAATTTAAAAAAGTTTATGCTTCGAGTAAAACTCCAAAAGATGCATTATTTCAGGCATTATTAGCCATTTTTAATGTGTGTGTGTAGGAACTATGTTTAAAAAACTGTCATATTGAGTGTTACAGTATACAGTCATATTGACTAAAATCTCCTTTTTGTATTTGCAAACCATAGAAAAAACAACTGCATCTAGTAAAACTCACGGCGTATTCCATATCATAGGCATTTTTAAAAATTTTGCACGTTTGGATTAAGAATTATGTTTGAATACATTTTTATTGTTTTTTTGGCTTTATCTCCGGATTCTAAGTACATTAGCGTCAAATTGTGTAAAAAAAAATTATTTTGTTTTTGCAAACCTTGCCAAATGTTTTTTTTTTTCAGGAAAACTCTCAAAGATGCATTTCTTCTGGCATTATTAGACATTTTGCATGTGTGGTGTAGGAATTATGTTTAAATAACTGTCAAATTGAGTGTTACATTATACAGTCATATTGTATAATGTAACTACTAGAAAAATACTTTTTGTTTTCGCCCAACCTTACCAAATGTTTTTTTTTTTCCCAGAAAAACTCTCAAAGATACATTTCTTCAGGCATTTTTAGACATGTTGCATTTCTACTTTAGGAGTTATGTTTCAAAAACTGTCATTTTGAGTGTGACCAATATGAGGCCAGGAAAACCTATTTTTTGTATTTGTGAACCTCTCCAAAATACCTGATTCTGTTTAAAAACTCACATAAATTCAATATTACAGGCTTTTTAAGACAAATTTCAAGTTTGGTTTTGGAGTTATGATTATAAAACTTTAATATTTAGTATGATAGTTACACTGTTATATTGAATACAAAAACTAACTTGTGTCTTTGCTAACCTTAAAAAGATACATTTTCTAGTACAACTAACATAAAATACACATGTCTAGGCTTTATCAGCCATTTTTCATGCGTTGTTTGGAAGTTATGTTTGAATACAATTTTATTGCTTTTTTCGCATTATCTCAGGATTCTAAGTTACATTACTGTCAAATTGAGTAAAACATTATTTTTTGGTTTTTGCAAACCTTGCCAAATGTTTTTTTTTTCAGGAAAAACTCTCAAAGATGCATTTCTTCAGGCATTATTAGACATTTTGCATGTGTGGTGTAGGAGTTATGTTTAAATAACTGTCATATTGAGTGTTACAGTATACAGTCACATTGAGTAAAACCTAAATTTTGTATTTGCAAACCATAGAAAAACAACTGTATCTAGTAAAAACTAACATTAATTCAATATCACAGGCATTTTAGGACATTTTGCACGTTTGGTATTAGGAGTTTTGTTCAATACATTTTTATTGCTTTTTTTGCATTATCTCAGGAATCTAAGAGCATTATAGTCATGTTGAGTAAAAAACAACTTTTTGCATTTGCAAAATTTAAAAAAATGTATGCTAAATTTTGTATTTGCAAACCATAAAAAAAACTATATCTAGTAAAAACTCACATTTATTCAATATCACAGGCATTTTTAGACATTTTTGAACGTTTGAATTAGGAATTATGTTGGAATACCTTTAAATTGCTTTTTTTGCATTATCTCAGGATTCTAAGTACATTACTGTCAAATTAGTAGAAAAATACTTTTTTGTTTTCGCCAACCTTACCAAACCAGAAAATGATATGTATTATTGATTTGGTATTTTTATGTAATAAAAAATAGTAATATACATAGTTTGTCAATACTGGCATATTACTTAAAATAACAGAAAATTTGTTTATTTACAGATAATGTTTTCAATTATTCTGTTTTATAACCTATTTAAAAAAAAAAATACAGTAGAAATTTAAAGTAAATTAACCATAAAAATATGAATTTTTTTTTTACAGTGTAGGCATTATTAGCCATTTTGCATGTGTTGTTTAGAAGTTATGTTTGAATAGATTTGTATTGCTTTTTTAGCATTATCTCAGGATTCTAAAAAAATGATTGTCATATTGAGTAAAAAACTAGTTTTTTGCATTTGCAAGATTTACAAAAGCATATGTTTCCAGCAAAACTCCCAAAGACGCATTCCTTCAGGCATTATTAGCCATTGTTCATGTGTGGTGTAGGAATTATGTTTAAATAACTGTCATATTGAGTGTTACAGTATACAGTCATATTGAGTAAAACCAAATTTTTGTATTTGCAAACCATAAAAAAACAACTGCATCTAGTAAAACTCACATGGATTCAATATCGCAGGCATTTTTAGACATTTTGCACGTTTAGATTAGGAATTATGTTGGAGGACATTTCATTGCTTTTTTCGCATTAGCTCAGGATTCTCAGTACATTACTATGAAATTGGGTAAAAAATTACTTTTTGTTTTTTTCAAACCTTACCATATGTTTTTTTTCCAGTAAAACTCAAAATGATACATTTCTTCAGGCATTATTAGACATTTTGCCCGTGTATTGAGTAAAACCAAATGTTTGTATTTGCGAACCATAAAAAAAAACAACTGTGTCTAGTAAAACTCAAATGGATTCAATATCACAGACATTTTTAGACATTTTGCACGTTTGGATTAGGAATTATGATGGAATACATTTATATTGCTTTTTTTTTTACAATATCTCAGAATTGTATGTACATTCTTGTCAAATTGAGTAAAAACATACTTTTTACAAAATATAATTTTTCTAGTACCGCTAACAAAGATACATATCTCCAGGCATTATTAGTCATTTTGCATTTGTTGTTTAGAAGGGATGTTTGAAAACATTTTTATTGCTTTTGTCACATTATCTAAAGATTCTAAGAACATTATTGTCATATTGAGTAAAAAAACTACTTTTTGCATTTGCAAGATTTAAAAAAGCATATGTTTCGAGTAAAAACTCCCAAAGGTGCATTTTTTCAGGCATTATTAGCCATTTTTCATGTGTGGTGTAGGAGTTATGTAAAAATAACTGTCATATTGTATACAGTCATATTGAGTAAAACCAAATTTTTTGTATTAGCAAACAATAAAAAAAACAACTGTATCCAGTAGAGATGCGCGGTTTACGGTCACAACCGTGGAGTCCGCGGATAAACAGCAGGTCGGGCGGGTGAATTGACGAAAAAATAGATTTTAAATAGATTCGGGCAGGGTGGCGGTTGAACCATTGGGAAATATATATACATAGTGAAATGTTATGTTGAAGAGTTTCATTTAACCTACTGACGTGTATGTATAAATGGTTTATTTATATTGGTTAGTAACGTAAAGTGTTGCTCCTGGCTGTACTTGATGCTACAGTCTAGTGGTTAGGATTCAATGCGCTCACCGTCGTGATCCGGGTTTTTGATGCGCGGTGAAGGAAATCACTTTTTTTTAATCATGAATTGATTAGCGTGGACCCCGACTTAAACAAGTTGAAAAACTTATTGGGGTGTTACCATTTAGTGGTCAATTGTACGGGCCTCATATTGGTCGCACTCAAAATGACGGTTTTTGAAACAAAACTCCAAAAATATGCATGCAAAATGTCTAATAATGCCTGAAGAAATACATCTTTGAGAGTTTTCCTGAAAAAACAAAATATAATTTTTTACTCAATTTGACAATGTTCTTAGAATCCTGAGATAAAGCGAAAAAAACAATAAAAATGTATTCCAACATAATTCCTAATCCAAACGTGCAAAATGTCTAAAAATGCCTGTGATATTGAATACATGTGAGTTTTACTAGATACAGTTGTTTTTATATGGTTTGCAAATACAAAAATGAGGTTTTAGTCAATATGACTGTATACTGTAACACTCAATATGACAGTTATTTAAACATAACTCCTACACCACACATGAAAAATGGCTAATAATGCCTGAAATAATGCATCTTTGGGAGTTTTACTCGAAGCATATGCTTTTTAAAATCTTGCAAATGCAAAAATTTATTTTTTATTCAATATGACTATAATAGTCTTAGAATCCTGAGATAATGCGAAAAAAGCAATAAAAATGTATTCCAACATAACTTCTAAACAACTTATGCAAATAGGCTAATAATGCCTAGAGATATGTATTTTTGTTAGTTGTACTAGAAAAATGATCTTTTGTAAGGTTTGCAAAGACACAAGTTAGTTTTTTTATTCCATATAACAGTGTAACTGTCATACTAAATATGAATGGTTTATAATCATAACTCCAAAACCAAACGTGAAATTTGTCTAAAAAAGCCTGTAAAAACCCTGTGGAATAAAAGTATTTTTCTGCAAAACTATTTGCATCGTTACTTTATTAAAGGTGGTTGAATTTAATAATTTGGTAAAAGTCTGTAAAATTACGATATTTTTCCGCAAAACGTTTCATGAAAATTTCTGTAAGTATGTTTTTGATTATTATTTGGTTTACAATGTTTTACTTAAATTTTATAGTTTTCGTTTGGCAGTCGTATCTGCCAGTAGATGACAGTTTTTTTTACAGAATTTCTTTTACAGTGTAGAGACATTGATCTTTTTCAGTTTTACTAGAAAAAATATATTTTTTAAGGTTCTCAAACACACAAGGTACACTGTAAAAAAAATTCTGTAAAAAAAACTGTAATCTACTGGCAGCTACGTCTACCAAATGAAAACCATAAAATTAAAGTAAAACACTGTATACCAAATAATGAACTAAAACATATTTACAGAAATTTTCATTAAACGTTTTGCGGAAAAGTATAAACGAATTTCAGATTTTTACTAAATTGTTAAGATCAACCACCTTTAATAAAGTGACGATGCAAACAGCTCTGCTGGAAAATACCTTTTTTCTACAGAGTTTTTCCAATTAGTTACGATCAACCAACTTTAATGGAGTGACAATGCTGGCAGTTCCACAGAAAAATACCATTATTTTACAGATTTTTTCTGAATTATTAAGTTCAGGGGTCTCAAACTCAGTGTACAGGGGGGCTACAGTGTGTAGAAACTATGTGAAGAGTGGATTAGCCTTCTTTGAATGGCTATACCGACCTGGCAACATACTTGAGATAAAAGGAAAAAAACAATAAAAATGTATTCCAACATAATTCCTAATCAAAACTTGCAAAAGTTCTAAAAATGCCTATGATATTGAACATTGTGAGTTTTACTAGATACAGTTGTTTTTCTATGGTTTGCAAATACAAAATTGAGGTTTTACTCAATATGACTGAATACTGTAACACTCAATATGACAGTTATTTAAACATAACTCCTACACCACACATGAAAAATGGCTAATAATGCCTGAAATAATGGGAGTTTTTACTCGAAACATATGCTTTTTTAAATCTTGCAAATGCAAAAAGTAGTTTTTTATTCAATATAACTATAATAGTCTTAGAATCCTGAGATAATGCGAAAAAAGCAATACAAATGTATTCCAACATAACTTCTAAACAATACATGCAAAATGGCATGTGTTGCCTAGAGATATGTATTTTTGTTAGTTGTACTGGAAAAATTATCTTGTGTAAGGTTTGCAAAGACACAAGTTAGTTTTTTTATTCAATATAACAGTGTAACCGTCATACTAATATGAAAGGTTTATAATCATAACTCCAAAACTAAACGTGAAATTTGTCTAAAAAAGCATGTAATATTGAATTTATGTGAGTTTTACCAGAATCGGGTATTTTGGAAAGAATCACAAATACAAAAACTAGGTTTTACTCAATATGACTGTATACTGTAACGCCCAATATGACAGTATACAGTCATATTGAGTAAAACCTCATTTTTGTTTTTGCAAACTATAAAAAAAACAACTGTATCTAGTAAAACTAACATTTATTCAAAATTACAGGCATTTTTAGACATTTTACACGTTTGGATTAAAAGTTATGTTTGAATACCTTTTTTTTTTCTTCGCATTATCTCAGGATTCTAAGAACATTATAGTCATATTGAGTAAAAAACTACTTTTTGCATTTGCAAGATTTAAAAAAGCATATGCTTCGAGTAAAACTCCCAAAGATCCATTATTTCAGGCATTATTAGCCATTTTTCATGCGTGGTGTAGGAGTTATGTTTGAATACATTTTTATTGCTTTTTTTGCATTATCTCAGGATTCTAAGACTACTATAGTCATATTGAATAAAAAACTACTTTTTGCATTTGCAAGATATAAAAAACCATATGTTTCGAGTAACACTCCCATTATTTCAGGCATTATTAGCCATTTTTCATGTGTGGTGTAGGAGTTATGTTTAAATAACTGTCATATTGAGTGTTACAGTATACAGTCATTTTGAGTAAAACCTAAATTTTGTATTTGCAAACCATAGAAAAACAACTGTATCTAGTAAAACTCACATGTATTCAATATCATAGGCATTTTTAGACATTTTGCAAGTTTTGATGAGGAATTATGTTGGAATACATTTTTATTGTTTTTTTCGCTTTATCTCAGGAATCTAAGTACATTACTGTCAAATTGAGTAAAAAATTATATTTTGTTTTTGCAAACCTTGCCAAATGTTTTTTTTTTCAGGAAAACTCTCAAAGATGCATTTCTTTAGGCATTATTAGACATTTTGCATTGTGGTGAAAGAGTTATGTTTAAATAATCGTCATATTGAGTGTTACCGTATACAGTCATATTGAGTAAAACCAAAATTTTTTGTTTGCGAACCATAGAAAAACACAGGGAGTCTCCTGTAAAAATTGGCAAGTATGTTGCCAGGTCGGTATAGCCATTCAAAGAAGGTGAATCCACTCTTCACGTAGTTTCTACACACTGTAGCCCCCCTGTACACTGAGTTTGAGACCCCTAAATTTAATAATTCAGAAAAAATCTGTAAAATAATGGTATTTTTCTGTGGAACTGCCAGCATTGTCACTCCATTAAAGTTGGTTGATCGTAACTAATTGGAAAAACTCTGTAAAAAGAAGGTATTTTCCAGCAGAGCTGTTTGCATCGCCACTTTATTAAAGGTTTTTGATCTTAACAATTTAGTAAAAATCTGAAAAAATCTGAAATTTGTTTATACTTTTCCGCAAAACGTTTAATGAAAATTTCTGTAAATATGTTTTAGTTCATTATTTGGTATACAGTGTTTTACTTTAATTTTATGGTTTTCATTTGGTAGACGTAGCTGCCAGTAGATTACAGTTTTTTTTACAGAATTTTTTTTACAGTGTACCTTGTGTGTTTGAGAACCTTAAAAAATATATTTTTTCTAGTAAAACTGAAAAAGATCAATGTCTCTACACTGTAAAAGAAATTCTGTAAAAAAAACTGTCATCTACTGGCAGATACGACTGCCAAACGAAAACTATAAAATTTAAGTAAAACATTGTAAACCAAATAATAATCAAAAACATACTTACAGAAATTTTCATGAAACGTTTTGCGGAAAAATATCGTAATTTTACAGACTTTTACCAAATTATTAAATTCAACCACCTTTAATAAAATAACGATGCAAATAGTTTTGCAGAAAAATACTTTTATTCCACAGGGTTTTTCCAAATTAATAAGATCAACCAACTTTAATGATGTGACAATGCTGGCAGTACCACAGAAAAATGCTATTATTTTACAGACTTTTTGAGTTGTTAAGATCAGGGGTTTCTAATTCAATTTAACTAGGGTCCACCGGATGCTGAAACTACATGAAAAGTGGATTCGCCTTCTTTGAATGGCAATCTAGACTTAGCAACATGTTTGCCAATCCTCCCGAAATATAAAGAGACCTCTTGTGTATCTCGTAGAGTATTGTTTATTTATCAGTGTGACAATCATTTTAAGGTGATGCCTTTGACAACATTGCCTTCAACTTCGTTGACAATCTTGCTTTGTGCTCACTAATTCAGCAAACTAACAGCTTGCCTAAAGTAGATGCACTCAAGTTGTACAAAGGTTCATAGGGCATACAATGTTGACCACAAGACGTACTTGATCAACAGCAATATAGATCACACTGACGGTGCTGTACAACAATTTTTAACATTGTTACAAATATGCGACACAATGCTAACCCACATCAAACAAGAATGACAAACACATTTTGGGAGAACATCTTCACCGTAACACAAAATAAACACAAAAGAACAAATACCCAGAATTCCATGCAGCGCTACTCTTCCGGGCTACACCCCCGCCACCACCCCACATCACCGCCCCCCTCCATGTGTTGGTTGAGGTGGGCGGGGTTTGGTGGCTGCGGGGGTGTAGCCCGGAAGAGTAGCGCTGCTTGGCATTCTGGGTATTTGTTCTTTTGTGTTTATTTTGTGTTACGGTGAAGATGTTCTCGTGAAATGTGTTTGTCATTCTTGTTTGATGTGGGTTCACAGTGTGGCGCATATTTGTAACAGTGTTAAATATATTTGTATGGCCACCGTCAGTGTGACCTGTGTGGCTGTTGGCTGTAGATCAAGTATGTCTTGCACTCACCAACGTGTGTCATATTACAGAGAAAAATCTTGAATTGTTTGTACAAGCATAAACCTTTATATGACAGGCTACAAATATTTTTCAACGTAAATACAAAAACACACGTACATATTAAAAAATAAAAGATATTCCTTTAAATTACATATAAAACTGGTAGATTGTTAATATGGACATGGACTTTTATATAACAAGTACAATTTAAATGGAAGTTAATTACTGTAATTTTACATGAATTTGAAAGTAATTTGAGAAAACAGAAAATGATATGTATTATTGATTTGGTATTTTTCTGTAATAAAAAATAGTAATATACATAGTTTGTCAATACTGGCATATTACTTAAAATAACAGACAGTTTGTTTATTTACAGATAATGTCTTCAATTCTTCAGTTTTATAACCTATTTGAAAAAAAAAGAAAAATTACAGTAGAAATTTAGAGTAAATTAACCATAAAAATATGATTTTTTTTTACAGTGTAGGCATTATTAGCCAATTTGCATGTGTTGTTTAGAAGTTATGTTTGAATACATTTGTATTGCTTTTTTAGCATTATCTCAGGATTCTAAAAAAATGATTGTCATATTGAGTAAAAAACTAGTTTTTGCATTTGCAAGATTTACAAAAGCATATGTTTCCAGCAAAACGCCCAAAGATGCATTCTTTCAGGCATTATTAGCCATTGTTCATGTGTGGTGTAGGAATTATGTTTAAATAACTGTCATATTGAGTGTTACAGTATACAGTCATATTGAGTAAAACCAAATTTTTGTATTTGCAAACCATAAAAAAACAGCTGCATCTAGTAAAACTCACATGGATTCAATATCGCAGGCATTTTTAGACATTTTGCACGTTTGGATTAGGAATTATGTTGGAGGACATTTCATTGCTTTTTTCGCATTAGCTCAGGATTCTCAGTACATTACTGTGAAATTGGGTAAAAAATTACTTTTTGTTTTTGCACATCTTACTATATGTTTTTTTTTCCAGTAAAACTCAAAATGATACATTTCTTCAGGCATTATTAGACATTTTGCCCGTGTATTGAGTAAAACCAAATGTTTGTATTTGCGAACCATAAAAAAAACAACTGTGTCTAGTAAAACTCAAATGGATTCAATATCACAGGCATTTTTACACATTTTGCACGTTTGGATTAGGAATTATGCTGGAATACATTTGTATTGCTTTTTTCTTGCAATATCTCAGACTTGTATGTACATTCTTGTCAAATTGAGTAAAAACATACTTTTTACAAAATATAATTTTTCTAGTACCGCGAGCAAAGATACATATCTCTAGGCATTATTAGTCATTTTGCATTTGTTCTTTAGAAGGGATGTTTGAAAACATTTTTATTGCTTTTGTCACATTATCTCAAGATTCTAAGAACATTAATGTCATATTGAGTAAAAAACTACTTTTTGCATTTGCAAGATTTAAAAAAGCATATGTTTCGAGTAAAACTCCCAAAGATGCATTTTTTCAGGCATTATTAGCCATTTTTCATGTGTGGTGTAGGAGTTATGTAAAAATAACTGTCATATTGTATACAGTCATATTGAGTAAAACCAAATTTTTGTATTTGCAAACAATAAAAAAACAACTGTATCTAGTAGAGATGCGCGGTTTACGGTCACAACCGTGGAGTCCGCGGATAAACAGCAGGTTGGGCGGGTGACTTGACGAAAAAATATATTTTAAATAGATTCGGGCAGGTGGCGGTTGAACCATTGGGAAATATATATACATAGTTAAATGTTATGTTGAAGAGGTTCATTTAGCCTACTGACGTGTATATATAAATGGTTTATTTATATTGGTTAGTAAAGTAAAGTGTTGTTCCTGGCTGTACTTGATGGTACAGTCTAGTGGTTAGGATTCAATGCGCTCACCGTCGCGATCCGGGTTTGATGCTCGGTCAAGGGAATCACTTTTTTTTACCATGAATTGATTAGCGTGGACCCCGACTTAAACAAGTTGAAAAACTTATTGGGGTGTTACCATTTAGTGGTCAATTGTACGGAATATGTTCTGTACTTGGCAATCTATTAATAAAAGTATCAATCAAAACAATCCATACAACACGTCACAGACAACGTCACGCTAACATCATGTGACACTTCCTATGAAGGCTGCAGAAGCAAGGTAGCCCAAACTTTTCAGGTACAACAGTTTATCTTACTAGCCTATAAAAATCAACCATTTATAGATAGTTCAATGTTGTTACCCACATACGAAAAACGAGCAGCACCCTTTTAAACAGTATGTGGGCATACTTTTATTTTGAAGTGTCTCGTTTGGTCTGTGGACGGATGTAAGGAAGCTACTTCGGGGTATGAGTACACATTTTTTTGATGCATTAGAAAGAAGAAAGAGAGCGGCTGATTGTAACAAAGACTAAAAAGTGTCACAGGGACTTTAAGCGTTTGGGATCTAAGAGCCAGAAGATCACAATTGCCTCCATCTTCTTCCGCTTATCAGAAGTCGGGTCGCGGGGGCAGCAGCCTAAGCAGGAAAGCCCAGCCTTCCCACTCCCAAGCCACTTCGTCTAGCTCCTACCCAGGGAATCCCGAAGCGTTGCCAGGCCGGCCGGGAGACAAAGTCTTCCCAGCGTGTCCTGGATCTTCCCCGTGGCCTCCTACCGGTTGGACATGCCCTAATCGCCTCCCTAGGGAGGGGTGCGGGTGGCATCCTGACCAGATGCCCGAACCACCTCATCTGGCTCCAACAGCCATACAAGTCACACTGACGGTGGCCATACAAACAAATTTTACACTGTTACAAATATGCGCCACACTGTGAACCCACATCAAACAAGAATGACAAACACATTTCGCGAGAACATCTTCACCGTAACACAAAATAAACACAAAATAACAAATACCCAGAATGCCATGCAGCGCTACTCGCCCGGGCTACACCCCTGCCACAACCCCACATCACGGTCCCCCTCCTTGCGTCAGTTGAGGAGGGCGGGGTTTGGTGGTTGCGGGGGTGTAGCCCGGAAGAGTAGCGCTGCATGGCATTCTGGGTATTTGTTCTTTTGTGTTTATTTTGTGTTACGGTGAAGATGTTCTCCCGAAATGTGTTTGTCATTCTTGTTTGATGAGGGTTCACAGTGTGGCGCATATTTGTAACAGTGTGAAATTTGTTTGTACGGCCACCGTCAGTGTGACCTGTGTGGCTGTTGGCTGTTGATCAAGTATGTCTTGCACTCACCAGCGTGTGCCATATTACAGAGAAAAATGTTAAATTGTTAGTAAAAGCATAAACCTTTATATACCAGGCTTCAAATATGTTTAGCCTGACGGTACCTGTCTGCTGCCTCCGGAGGATTGTCATACTAAATGTGAAAGGTTTATAATAATAACTCCAAAACCAAACATGAAATTTGTCTTAAAAAGCCTTAATGTTGAATGTATGTGAGTTTTACCTGAATCAGGTATTTTGGAAAGAATCACAAATACAAAGCTTAGGTTTTACTGGCCTCATATTGGTCGCACTCAAAATTACAGTTTTTAAAACATAACTCCAAAAATACACATGTATAATGTCTAATAATAACTGTAGAAATGCATCTTTGAGAGTTTTCCTGAAAAAAAATAATTTGGTAAGGTTTGCAAAAACAAAATTTAATTTTTTACTCAATTTGACATTTGTATTGCGAAAAAAGCAATACAAATGTATTCCAACATAATTCCTAATCCAAACGTGCAAAATGTCTAAAAATGCCTGTGATATTGAATACATGTGAGTTTTACTAGATACAGTTGTTTTTCTATGGTTTGTAAATACAAAAATGAGGTTTTACTCAATATGACTGTATACTGTAACACTCATTATGACAGTTATTTAAACATAACTCCTACACCACACATGAAAAATGGCTAATAATGCCTGAAATAATGCATCTTTGGGAGTTTTACTCGAAACATATGCTTTTTTAAATCTTGCAGATGCAAAAAGTAGTTTTTTATTCAATATGACTATAATAGTCTTAGAATCCTGAGATAATGCAAAAAAAGCAAAAAAATGCATTCAAACATAATTTCTAAACAACACATGAAAAATGGCTAATAATGCCTAGGGATGTGTATTTTTGTTAGTTGTACTAGAAAAATAATCTTTTGTAGGGTTTGCAAAGACACAAGTTAGTTTTTTTTATTCAATATAACAGTGTAACTGTCATATTAAATATGAACGGTTTATAATCATAACTCCAAAAACAAACTTGAAATTTGTCTAAAAAAGCCTGTAATGTTGAATTTATGTGGGTTTTAGCAGACTCGGGTATTTTGGAAATGTTCACAAATACAGCAATTAGGTTTTGCTGGCCTCATATCGGTCACACGCAAAATGACAGTTTTTGAAACATAACTCAAAAAGTAGAAATGCAAAATGTCTAATAATGCTTGAAGAAATGTATCTTGGACAGTTTTACTGGAAAAAAAACATTTGGTAAGATTTGCGAAAACAAAAAGTATTTTTTTACTAAATTTGACAGTAATGTACTTAGAATCCTGAGATAATGCGAGAAAAGCAATTAAAAGGTATTCCAACGTTCAAAATGTTTTACTAGATACAGTATTTTTTTATGGTTTGCAAATACAAAAATGAGGTTTTACTCAATATGACTGTATAATGTTACACTCAATATGACAGTTATTTAAATATAACTCCTACACCACACATGAAAAAAAGCTGATAATGCCTGAAATAATGCATCTTTGGGAGTTTGCCTAAAAAAAAAAACATTTGGCAAGGTTTGCAAAACTAAATAAAATGTTTTACTCAATTTGACAGTAATGTACTTAGAATCCGGAGATAAAGCGAAAAAAACAATAAAAATGTATTCAAACATAATTCCTAATCCAAACGTGCAAAATGTCAAAAAATGTCTATGATATTGAATACGTGTGAGTTTTACTAGATGCAGTTGTTTTTCTATGGTTTGCAAATACAAAAATGAGGTTTTAGTCAATATGACTGTATACTGTACACTCAATATGACAATTATTTAAACATAGTTCCTACACCACACATGAAAAATGGCTAATGATGCCTGATATAATGCATCTTTTGGAGTTTTACTCGAAGCATAAGCTTTTTTAAATTTTGCAAATGCGAAAAGTAGTGTTTTACTCAACATGATTATAATGTCTTAGATTCCTTAGATAATGCGAAAAAAGCAATAAAACATAACTCCTAATCAAAACGTGCAAAATGTCTAAAAATGCCTATGATATTGAATACGTGTGAGTTTTACTAGATACAGTTGTTTTTCTATGGTTGCAAATACAAAATTTAGGTTTTACTCAATTTGACTGTATACTGTAACACTCAATATGGCAGTTATTTAAACATAACTCCTACACCATACATGCAAAATGTCTAATAATGCCTGAAGAAATGCATCTTTGAGAGTTTTCCTGAAAAAAAAACATTTGGCAAGATTTGCAATACAAAATATAATTGTTTTAACTTTGACAGTAATGTACTTAGAATCCTGAGATAATGCAAAACAAAGCAATAAAAATGTATTCAAACATAATTCCAAACGACGCATGAAAAACAGCTGATAATACCTAGAGATGTGTATTTTTGTAGTTGTACTAGAAAATTGATCTTTTTAAGGTTAGAAAAGACACAAGTTAGTTTTTTTATTCAATATAACAGTGTAACTATCATACTAATATGAAAGGTTTATAATCATAACTCCAAAACCAAACTTGAATTTGTCTAAAAAAGCCTGTAATATTGATTTTATGTGAGTTTTACAGAATCGGTATTTTGGAAAGAATCACCAAATACAAAAACTAGGTTTTACTCAATATGACTGTAAACTGTAACACTCAATATGACAGTTATTTAAACATAACTCCTACACCACACATGAAAAATAGCTAATAATGCCTGAAATAATGCATCTTTGGGAGTTTTACTCTAAGCACATGCTTTTTTTAAATCTTGCGAATGCAAAAAGTGTTTTTTACTCAATATGTCTATAATGTTCTTAGAATCCTGAGATAATGCGAAAAAAAACAAACAAAAAAATGTATTCCAACATAACTCCTAATCCAAACGTGCCAAAATGTCAAAAAATGCCTGTAATATTGAATAAATGTTAGATTTACTAGACACAGTTGTTTTTTTTATAGTTTTTCAAAAACAAAAATGAGGTTTTACTCAATATGACTGTATACTGTAACACTCAATATAACAGTTATTTAAACATAAATCCTACACAACACATGAAAACATTACTAATAATGCCTGAAATAATGCATCTTTGGGAGTTTTACTCGATACATATCCTTTTTTAAATATTGCAAATGCCAAAAGTACTTTTTTACTCATATTGACTACAAAGTCTTACAATCCTGACATCATGCGAAAAAAGTAATAAAAATGTATTCAAACATAACTTCTAAAAAACACATGCAAAATGGCTGATAATGCCTAGAGATGTGTAATTTTTGGTAGTTCTGAAAAGTAGAAATGCAACATGTCTAAAATGCCTGAAGAAATGTATCTTTGAGAGTTTTTCTGGAAAAAAAAAACATTTGGTAAGGTTGGCGAAAACAAAAAGTTATTTTTTCTACTAATTTGACAGTAATGTACTTGGAATCCTGAGATAATGCGAAAAAAAGCAATACAAATGTATTCCAACATAATTCCTAATTCAAACGTTCAAAATGTCTAAAAATGCCTGTGATATTGAATACATGTGAGTTTTACTAGATACGGTTTTTTTTGATGTTTGCAAATACTAAAATGAGGTTTTACTCAATATGACCGTATAATTTAACACTCAATATGACAGTTATTTAAACATAACCCCTACACCACACATAAAAAAATGCTAATAATGTCTGAAATAATGCATCTTTGGGAGTTTTACTCGAAGCATAAGCTTTTTTAAATTTTGCAAATGCGAAAAGTTGTCTTTTACTCAACATGACTATAATGTTCTTAGATTCTGAGATACTGCGAAAAAAAGCAATAAAACATAACTCCTAATCCAAACGTGCAAAATGTCTAAAAATACTGTGACATTGAATACATGTGAGTTTTACTAGACACAGTTGTTTTTTTATAGTTTGCAAAAAACAAAATGAGGTTTTACTCAATATGACTGTATACTGTAACACTCAATATGACAGTTATTTAAACATAACTCCAACACCACACATGAAAAAACGGCTAATAATGCCTGAAATAATGCATCTTTGGAGTTTTACTCGAAACATATGCTTTTTTAAATATTGCAAATGCAAAAAGTCGTTTTTTACTCAATATGACTACAAAGGCTTACAATCCTGACATAATGCAAAAAAAGTAAAAAAAAATGTATTCAAACATAACTTCTAAAAACACATGCAAAATGGCTAATAATGCCTAGAGATATGTATTTTTGTTAGTTGTACTAGAAAAATGATTTTTTGTAAGGTTTGCAAAGACACAAGTTAGTTTTTTGATTCAATATAACAGTGTAACAGTCATACTAAATATGAAAGGTTTATAATCATAACCCCAAAACCAAACTTGAAATTTGTCTAAAAAGGCTATAATATTGAATTTATGTGAGTTTTAACAGAATCAGGTATTTTGGAGAGGTTCACAAATACAAAAATTAGGTTTTCCTGGCCTCATATTGGTCACACTCAAAATGACAGTTTTTGAAACATAACTCCAAAAGTAGAAATGCAACATGTCTAAAAATGCCTGAAGAAATGTATCTTTGAGAGTTTTTCTGGAAAAAAAAAAACATTTGGTAAGGTTGGCGAAAACAAAAAGTATTTTTATACTAATTTGACAGTAATGTACTTAGAATCCTGAGATAATGCAAAAAAAGCAATTAAAAGGTATTCCAACATAATTCCTAATTCAAACGTTGAAAATGTCTAAAAATGCCTGTGATATTGAATAAATGTGAGTTTTACTAGATATAGGTTTTTTTTATGGTTTGCAAATACAAAAATGAGGTTTTACTCAATATGACTGTATAATGTAATACTCAATATGACAGTTATTTAAACATAACTCCTACACCACACATGAAAAATGTCTAATAATGCCTGAAATAATGCATCTTTGGGAGTTTTACTCAGAGCATAAGTTTTTTTTTAATTTTGCAAATGCAAAAAGTTGTTTTTTACTCAACATGACTATAATGCTCTTAGATTCCTGAGATAATGCAAAAAAAGCAATAAAAATGTATTCAACAAAACTCCTAATCCAAACGTGCAAAATGTCCTAAAATGCCTGTGATATTGAATTAATGTTAGTTTTACTAGATACAGTTGTTTTTCTATGGTTTGCAAATACAAAATTTAGGTTTTACTCAATGTGACTGTATACTGTAACACTCAATATGACAGTTATTTAAACATAACTCCTACACCACACATGCAAAATGTCTAATAATGCCTGAAGAAATGCGTCTTTGAGAGTTTTCCTGAAAAAAAAAAAAACATTTGGCAAGGTTTGCAAAAACCAAAAAATAATGTTTTACTCAATTTGACAGTAATGTACTTAGAATCCTGAGATAATGCGAAAAAAGCAATACAATTGTATTCAAACATAACTTCCAAACAACGCATGAAAAATGGCTGATAATGCCTAGACATGTGTATTTTTTTTAGTTGTACTAGAAAATGTATCTTTTTTAAGGTTAGCAAAGACACAAGTTAGTTCTTTTATTCAATATAACAGTGTAACTATCATACTAAATATTAAAGTTTTATAATCATAACTCCAAAACCAAACTTGAAATGTGTCTTAAAAAGCCTGTAATATTGAATTTATGTGAGTTTTAAAAGAATCAGGTATTTTGGAGAGGTTCACAAATACAACAATTATGTTTTCCTGGCCTCATATTGGTCACACTCAAAATGACAGTTTTTGAAACATAACTCCAAAAGTAGAAATGCAACATGTCTAAAAATGCCTGAAGAAATGTATCTTTGAGAGTTTTTCTAGAAAAAAAACTATTTGGTTAGGTTGGCGAAAACAAAAAGTATTTTTCTAGTAGTTACATTATACAATATGACTGTATAATGTAACACTCAATTTGACAGTTATTTAAACATAACTCCTACCCCACACATGCAAAATGTCTAATAATGCCGGAAGAAATGCATCTTTGAGAGTTTTCCTGAAAAAAAAAAAACATTTGGGAAGGTTTGCAAAAACAAAATAATTTTTTTTTTCTCAATTTGACGGTAATGTACTTAGAATCCGGAGATAAAGCCAAAAAAACAATAAAAATGTATTCAAACATAATTCTTAATCCAAACGTGCAAAATGTCTAAAAATGCCTATGATATGGAATACGTGTGAGTTTTACTAGATGCAGTTGTTTTTCTATGGTTTGCAAATACAAAAAGGAGATTTTAGTCAATATGACTGTATACTGTAACACTCAATATGACAGTTTTTTAAACATTGTTCCTACACCACACATTAAAAATGGCTAATAATGCCTGAAATAATGCATATTTTGGAGTTTTACTCGAAGCAAAAGCTTTTTTAAATTTTGCAAATGCAAAAAGTATTTTTTTACTCAACATGACTATAAAGTTCTTAGATTCCTAAGATAATGCGAAAAAAGCAATAAAATCATAACTCCTAATCCAAACGTGCAAAATGTCTAAAAATACCTTTGATATTGAATACGTGTGAGTTTTACTAGATACAGTTGTTTTTCTATGGTTTGCAAATACACAATTTAGATTGTACTCCATGTGACTGTATACTGTAACATTCAATATGACAGTTATTTAAACATAACTCCTACAAACACACATGCAAAATGTCTAATACAGCCTGAAGAAATGCATCTTTGAGAGTTTTCCTGAAAAAAAACATTTGGCAAGGTTTGCAAAAACAAAATATAATTTTTTACTCAATTTGACAGTAATGTACTTAGAATCCTGAGATAACGCAAAAAAAAGCAATAAAGATTTATTCAAACATAACTTCCAAACAACGCATGTAATATGGCTGATAATGCCTAGAGATGTGTATTTTTGTTAGTTGTACTAGAAAATTGATCTTTTGTAAGGTTAGCAAAGACCCAAGTTAGTTTTTTTATTCCATATAACAGTGTAACTGTCATACTAAATATGAAAGGTTTATAATCATAACTCCAAAACCAAACTTGAAATGTGTCTAAAAAAGCCTGTAATATTGAATTTACGTGAGTTTTACCAGAATCGGGTATTTTGGAAAGAATCACAATGACAAACATTCGGTTTTACTGGCCTCATATTGGTCACACTCAAAATGACAGTTTTTGAAACAAAAATCCAAAAATATGCATGCAAAATGTCTAATAATGCCTGAAAAAAGGCATCTTTGAGAGTTTTCCTGAAAAAAAAAAACATTTGACAAGGTCTGCAAAAACATTTTTTTACTCAATTTGACAGTAATGTACTTAGAATCCTAATATAAGGCAAAAAAACAATAAAAATGTATTCCAACATAATTCCTAATCCAAACGTGAAAAATGTCTAAAAATGCCTGTGATATTGAATACATGTGAGTTTTACTAGATACAGTTGTTTTTCTATGGTTTGCAGATACAAAAATGAAGTTTTAGTCATTATGACTGTATACTGTAACACTCAATATAACAGTTATTTAAACATAAATCCTACACAAAACATAAAAAATTGCTAATAATGCCTGAAAAAAATGCATCTTTGGGAGATTTCCTGGATTTACTGAAATGCAAAAAGTTGTTTTTTAATCAATATGACTATAATGTTCTTAGAATCCTGAGATAATGCGAAAAAAGCAATAAAAATGTATTCCAACATAATTCCTAATTCAAACGTGCAAAATGTCTAGAAATGCCTGTGATATTGAATAAATGTTAGTTTTACCAGATGCAGTTGTTTTTCTATGGTTTGCAAATACAAAATTGAGGATTTACTCAATATGACTGTATACTGTAACACTCAATATGACAGTTATTTAAACATAACTCCTAAACCACACATGCAAAATGTCTAATAATGCCTGAAATAATGCATCTTTGGGAGTTTTACTCGAAACATATGCTTTTTTAAATCTTGCAAATGCAAAAAGTAGTTTTTTTCTCAATATGACTATAATGTTCTTAGAATCCTGAGATAATGCGAAAAAAGCAATAAAAATGTATTCCAACATAACTCCTAATCCAAACGTGCAAAATGTCTAAAAATGCCTGTGATAAGGAATACATGTTAGTTTTACTAGATACAGTTGTTTTTCTATGGTTTGCAAATACAAAATGTAGGTTTTACTCAATATGACTGTATACTGTAACACTCAATATGACAGTTATTTAAACATAACTCCTACACCACACATGAAAAATGGCTAATAATACCTGAAATAATGCATCTTTGGGGGTTTCACTCGAAGCATATGCTTTTTTAAATCTTGCAAATGCAAAAAGTAGTTTTTTTCGCAATATGACTATAATGTTCTTAGAATCCTGAGATAATGCGAAAAAAGCAATAAAAATGTATTCCAACATAACTCCTAATCCAAACGTGCAAAATGTCTAAAAATGCCTGTGATAAGGAATACATGTTAGTTTTACTAGATACAGTTGTTTTTCTATAGTTTGCAAATACAAAATATAGGTTTTACTCAATATGACTGTATACTCTAACACTCAATATGACAGTTATTTAAACATAACTCCTACACCACACATGAAAAATGGCCAATAATGCCTGAAATAATGCATCTTTGGGAGTTTTATTCGAAACATATGCTTTTTTAAATCTTGCAAATGCAAAAAGTAGTTTTTTATTCAATATTACTATAATAGTCTTAGAATCCTGAGATAATGAGAAAAAAGCAATAAAAATGTATTCAAACATAACTTTTAAACAACACATGCAAAATTGCTAATAATGCCTAGAGATATGTATTTTTGTTAGTTGTACTAGAAAAATGATCTTTTGTAAGGTTTGCAAAGACACAAGCTAGTTTTTTTATTCAATATAACAGTGTAACTGTCATATTAAATATGAAAGGTTTATAATCATAACTCCAAAACTAAACGTGAAATTTGTCTAAAAAAGCATGTAATATTGAATTTATGTGACTTTTACCAGAATCGGATATTTTGGAAAGAATCACAAATACAAAAAACAGGTTTTACTCAATATGACTGTATACTGTAAGGCCCAATATGACAGTTATTTAAACATTACTCCTACACCACACATGAAAAATGGCTAATAATGCCTGAAATAATGCATCTTTTGGAGTTGTACTCGCAACATATGCTTTTTAAAATCTTGCAAATGCAAAAAGTAGTTTTTTACTCAATATGACTATAATGTCCTTAGAATCCTGAGATAATGCGAAAAAAGCAATAAAAATGTATTCCAACATAATTCCTAATCCAAACGTGCAAAATGTCTAAAAATGCCTGTGATAGGGAATACATGTTAGTTTTACTAGATACAGTTGTTTTTCTATGGTTTGCAAATACAAAATTTAGGTTTTACTCAATATGACTGTATACTGTAACACTCAATATGACAGTTATTTAAACATAAGTCCTACACCACACATGGAAAATGGCTAATAATGCCTGAAATAATGCATCTTTGAGAGTTTTCCTGAAAAAAAACACTTGGCAAGGTTTGCAAAAACGAAATATAATTTTTTACTCAATTTGATAGTAATGTACTTAGAATCCTGAGATAATGCAAAAAAAGCAATAAAAATGTATTCAAACAAAACTTCCAAACAACGCATGTAATATGGCTAATAATGCCTGAATTAATGCATCTTTGGGGGTTTCACTCGAAGCATATGCTTTTATAAATCTTGCAAATGCAAAAAGTAGTTTTTTACTCAATATGACTATAATATTCTTAGAATCCTGAGATAATGCGAAAAAAGCAATAAAAATGTATTCCAACATAACTCCTAATCCAAACGTGCAAAATGTCTAAAAATGCCTGTGATATTGAATAATTGTTAGTTTTACTAATACAGTTGTTTTTTTATGGTTTGCAAATACAAAATTTAGGTTTTACTCAATATGACTGTATACTGTAAAACTCAATATGACAGTTATTTAAACATAAGTCCTACACCACACATGGAAAATGGCTAATAATGCCTGAAATAATGCATCTTTGGGGGTTTCACTCGAAGCATATGCTTCTTTAAATCTTGCAAATGCAAAAAGTAGTTTTTTTCTCAATATGACTATAATGTTCCTAGAATCCTGAGATAATGCGAAAAAAGCAATAAAAATGTATTCCAACATAACTCCTAATCCAAACGTGCAAAATGTCTAAAAATGCCTGTGATAAGGAATACATGTTAGTTTTACTAGATACAGTTGTTTTTCTATGGTTTGCAAATACAAAATGTAGGTTTTACTCAATATGACTGTATGCTGTAACACTCAATATGACAGTTATTTAAACATAACTCCTACACCACACATGAAAAATGGCTAATAATGCCTGAAATAATGCATCTTTGGGAGTTTTACTCGAAACATATTATTTTTTAAATCTTGCAAATGCAAAAAGTAGTTTTTATTCAATATGACTATAATAGTCTTAGAATCCTAAGATAACGCGAAAAAAGCAATAAAATGTATTCAAACATAACTTTTAAACAACACATGCAAAATGGCTAATAATGCCTAGAGATATGTATTTTTGTTAGTTGTACTAGAAAAATGATCTTTTGTAAGTTTTGCAAACACACAAGTTAGTTTTTTTTATTCCATATAACAGTGTAACTGTCATACTAAATATGAAAGGTTTATAATCATAACTCCAAAACCAAACTTGAAATTTGTCTAAAAAAGCCTGTAATATATAATTTACGTGAGTTTTACCAGAATCGGGTATTTTGGAAAGAATCACAAATACAAACATTGGGTTTTACTGGCCTCATATTGGTCACACTCAAAATGACAGTTTTTGAAACAAAACTCCAAAAATATGCATGCAAAATGTCTAATAATGCCTGAAGAAATTCATCTTTGAGAGTTTTCCTGAAAAAAAACAAACATTTGGCAATATTTGCAAAAACAAAATATAATTTTTTACTCAATTTGACAGTAATGTACTTAGAATCCTGATATAAAGCGAAAAAAACAATAAAATGTATTCCAACATAATTCCTAATCCAAACGTGCAAAATGTCTAAAAAAGTCTCTGATATTGAATACATGTGAGTTTTACTAGATACAGTTGTTTTTCTATGGTTTGCAAATAGAAAAATGAGGGTTTAGTCAATATGACTGTATACTGTAACACTCAATATAACAGTTATTTAAACATAAATCCCACACAACACATGAAAAATGGCTAATAATGCCTGAAATAATGCATATTTTGGAGTTTTACTGGAAGCATATGCTTTTTTAAATTTTGCAAATGCAAAAAGTAGTTTTTTACTCAATATGACTATAATATTCTTAGAATCCTGAGATAATGCGAAAAAAGCAATAAAAATGTATTCCAACATAACTCCTAATCCAAACGTGCAAAATGTCTAAAAATGCCTGTGACATTGAATAATTGTTAGTTTTACTAAATACCGTTGTTTTTTTATGGTTTGCAAATACAAAATTTAGGTTTTATTCAATATGACTGTATACTGTAACACACAATATGACAGTTATTTAAACATAAGTCCTATACCACACATGGAAAATGGCTAATAATGCCTGAAATAATGCATCTTTGGGGGTTTCACTCGAAGCATATGCTTTTTTAAATCTTGCAAATGCAAAAAGTAGTTTTTATTCAATATGACTATAATAGTCTTAGAATCCTGAGATAATGCGAAAAAAGCAATAAAAATGTATTCCAACATAACTCCTAATCCAAACGTGCAAAATGTCTAAAAATGCCTGTGATAAGGAATACATGTTAGTTTTACTAGATACAGTTGTTTTTCTATGGTTTGCAAATACAAAATGTAGGTTTTACTCAATATGACTGTATACTGTAACACTCAATATGACAGTTATTTAAACATAACTCCTACACCACACATGAAAAATGGCTAATAATGCCTGAAATAATGCATCTTTGGGAGTTTTACTCGAAACATATGCTTTTTTAAATCTTGCAAATGCAAAAAGTAGTTTTTTATTCAATGTGACTATAATAGTCTTAGAATCCTGAGATAATGCGAAAAAAGCAATAAAATGTAATCAAACATAACTTTTAAACAACACATGCAAAATGGCTAATAATGCCTAGAGATATGTATTTTTGTTAGTTGTACTAGAAAAATGATCTTTTGTAAGGTTTGCAAAGACACAAGTTAGTTTTTTTATTCCATATAACAGTGTAACTGTCATACTAAATATGAAAGGTTTATAATCATAACTCCAAAACCAAACTTGAAATTTGTCTAAAAAAGCCTGTAATATATAATTTACGTGAGTTTTACCAGAATCAGGTATTTTGGAAAGAATCACAAATACAAACATTGGGTTTTACTGGCCTCATATTGGTCACACTCAAAATGACAGTTTTTGAAACAAAACTCCAAAAATATGCATGCAAAATGTCTAATAATGCCTGAAGAAATGGATCTTTGAGAGTTTTCCTGAAAAAAAACAAACATTTGGCAATATTTGCAAAAACAAAATATAATGTTTTACTCAATTTGACAGTAATGTACTTAGAATCCTGAGATAAAGTGAAAAAAACAATAACAATTTATTCCAACATAATTCCTAATCCAAACGTGCAAAATGTCTAAAAAAGTATCTGATATTGAATACATGTGAGTTTTACTAGATACAGTTGTTTTTCTATGGTTTGCAAATAGAAAAATGAAGGTTTAGTCAATATGACTGTATACTGTAACACTCAATATAACAGTTATTTAAACATAAATCCCACACAACACATGGAAAATGGCTAATAATGCCTGAAATAATGCATATTTTGGAGTTTTACTGGAAGCATATGCTTTTTTAAATTTTGCAAATGCAAAAAGTAGTTTTTTACTCAATATGACTATAATATTCTTAGAATCCTGAGATAATGCGAAAAAAGCAATACAAATATATTCCAACATAACTCCTAATCCAAACGTGCAAAATGTCTAAAAATGCCTGTGATATTGAATAAATGTTATACAGTCATATTGAGTAAAACCTAGTTTCTTGTATTTGTGATTCTTTCCAAAATACCCGATTCTGTTAAAACTCACATAAATTCAATATTACAGGCTTTTTTAGACAAATTTCACGTTTAGTTTTAGAGTTATGATTATAAACCTCTCATATTTAGTATGACAGTTGAACTGTTATATTGAATAAAAAAACTAACTTGTGTCTTTGCAAACCTTAAAAAAGATCATTTTTCTAGTACAACTAACAAAAATACATATCTCTAGGCATTATTAGCCATTTTGCATGTGTTGTTTAAAAGTTATGTTTGAATACATTTTATTGCTTTTTTCGCATTATCTCAGGATTCTAAGACTATTATAGTCATATTGAATAAAAACTACTTTTTGCATTTGCAAGATTTAAAAAAGCATATGTTTCGAGTAAAACTCCCAAAGATGCATTATTTCAGGCATTATTAGCCATTTTGCATGTGTGGTGTAGGAGTTATGTTTAAATAACTGTCATATTGAGTGTTACAGTATACAGTCATATTGAGTAAAACCTACATTTTGTATTTGCAAACCATAGAAAAACAACTGTATCTAGTAAAACTAACATGTATTCCTTATCACAGGCATTTTTAGACATTTTGCACGTTTGGATTAGGAGTTATGTTGGAATACATTTTTATTGCTTTTTTTGCATTATCTCAGGATTCTAAGAACATTATAGTCATATTGAGAAAAAAACTACTTTTTGCATTTGCAAGATTTAAAAAAGCATATGCTTCGAGTGAAACCCCCAAAGATGCATTATTTCAGGCATTATTAGCCATTTTCCATGTGTGGTGTAGGACTTATGTTTAAATAACTGTCATATTGAGTGTTACAGTATACAGTCATATTGAGTAAAACCTAAATTTTGTATTTGCAAACCATAAAAAAACAACTGTATTTAGTAAAACTAACAATTATTTAATATCACAGGCATTTTTAGACATCTTGCACGTTTGGATTAGGAGTTATGTTGGAATACATTTTTATTGCTTTTTTCGCATTATCTCAGGATTCTAAGAATATTATAGTCATATTGAGTAAAAAACTACTTTTTGCATTTGCAAAATTTAAAAAAGCATATGCTTCCAGTAAAACTCCAAAATATGCATTATTTCAGGCATTATTAGCCATTTTTCATGTGTTGTGTGGGATTTATGTTTAAATAACTGTTATATTGAGTGTTACAGTATACAGTCATATTGACTAAACCCTCATTTTTCTATTTGCAAACCATAGAAAAACCACTCTATCTAGTAAAACTCACATGTATTCAATATCAGAGACTTTTTTAGACATTTTGCACGTTTGGATTAGGAATTATGTTGGAATACATTTTTATTGTTTTTTTCGCTTTATCTCAGGATTCTAAGTACATTACTGTCAAATTGAGTAAAAAATTATATTTTGTTTTTGCAAATATTGCCAAATGTTTTTTTTTTTTCAGGAAAACTCTCAAAGATGCATTTCTTCAGGCATTATTAGACATTTTTCATGCATATTTTTGGAGTTTTGTTTCAAAAACTGTCATTTTGAGTGTGACCAATATGAGGCCAGTAAAACCCAATGTTTGTATTTGTGATTCTTTCCAAAATACCCGATTCTGGTAAAACTCACGTAAATTATATATTACAGGCTTTTTTAGACAAATTTCAAGTTTGGTTTTGGAGTTATGATTATAAACCTTTCATATTTAGTATGACAGTTACACTGTTATATGGAATAAAAAAACTAACTTGTGTCTTTGCAAACCTTACAAAAGATCATTTTTCTAGTACAACTAACAAAAATACATATCTCTAGGCATTATTAGCCATTTTGCATGTGTTGTTTAAAAGTTATGTTTGAATACATTTTATTGCTTTTTTGCATTATCTCAGGATTCTAAGACTATTATAGACATATTGAATAAAAACTACTTTTTGCATTTGCAAGATTTAAAAAAGCATATGCTTCGAGTGAAACCCCCAAAGATGCATTATTTCAGGCATTATTAGCCATTTTCCATGTGTGGTGTAGGACTTATGTTTAAATAACTGTCATATTGAGTGTTACAGTATACAGTCATATTGAGTAAAACCTACATTTTGTATTTGCAAACCATAAAAAAACAACTGTATTTAGTAAAACTAACATGTATTCCTTATCACAGGCATTTTTAGACATTTTGCACGTTTGGATTAGGGGTTATGTTGGAATACATTTTAATTGCTTTTTTCGCATTATCTCAGGATTCTAAGAACATTATAGTCATATTGAGAAAAAAACTACTTTTTGCATTTGCAAGATTTAAAAAAGCATATGTTTCGAGTAAAACTCCCAAAGATGCATTATTTCAGGCATTATTAGCCATTTTTCATGTGTGGTGTAGGAGTTATGTTTAAATAACTGTCATATTGAGTGTTACAGTATACAGTCATATTGAGTAAAACCTACATTTTGTATTTGCATACCATAGAAAAACAACTGTATCTAGTAAAACTAACATGTATTCCTTATCACAGGCATTTTTAGACATTTTGCACGTTTGGATTAGGAGTTATGTTGGAATACATTTTTAATTGCGTTTTTGCATTATCTCAGGATTCTAAGAACATTATAGTCATATTGAGAAAAAAACTACTTTTTGCATTTGCAAGATTTAAAAAAGCATATGCTTCGAGTGAAACCCCCAAAGATGCATTATTTCAGGCATTATTAGCCATTTTCCATGTGTGGTGTAGGACTTATGTTTAAATAACTGTCATATTGAGTGTTACAGTATACAGTCATATTGAGTAAAACCTAAATTTTGTATTTGCAAACCATAAAAAAACAACTGTATTTAGTAAAACTAACAATTATTCAATATCACAGGCATTTTTAGACATTTTGCACGTTTGGATTAGGAGTTATGTTGGAATACATTTTTATTGCTTTTTTCGCATTATCTCAGGATTCTAAGAATATTATAGTCATATTGAGTAAAAAACTACTTTTTGCATATGCAAAATTTAAAAAAGCATATGCTTCCAGTAAAACTCCAAAATATGCATTATTTCAGGCATTATTTGCCATTTTTCATGTGTTGTGTGGGATTTATGTTTAAATAACTGTTATATTGAGTGTTACAGTATACAGTCATATTGACTAAACCCTCATTTTTCTATTTGCAAACCATAGAAAAACAACTGTATCTAGTAAAACTCACATGTATTCAATATCAGAGTTTTTTTTAGACATTTTGCACGTTTGGATTAGGAATTATGTTGGAATACTTTTTTATTGTTTTTTTCGCTTTATCTCAGGATTCTAAGTACATTACTGTCAAATTGAGTAAAAAATTATATATTTTTTTTGCAAATATTGCCAAATGTTTGTTTTTTTTCAGGAAAACTCTCAACGATGCATTTCTTCAGGCATTATTAGACATTTTGCATGCATATTTTTGGAGTTTTGTTTCAAAAACTGTCATTTTGAGTGTGACCAATATGAGGCCAGTAAAACCCAATGTTTGTATTTGTGATTCTTTCCAAAATACCCGATTCTGGTAAAACTCACGTAAATTATATATTACAGGCTTTTTTAGACAAATTTCAAGTTTGGTTTTGGAGTTATGATTATAAACCTTTCATATTTAGTATGACAGTTACACTGTTATATGGAATAAAAAAACTAACTTGTGTCTTTGCAAACCTTACAAAAGATCATTTTTCTAGTACAACTAACAAAAATACATATCACTAGGCATTATTAGCCATTTTGCATGTGTTGTTTAAAAGTTATGTTTGAATACATTTTATTGCTTTTTTCGCATTATCTCAGGATTCTAAGACTATTATAGTCATATTGAATAAAAACTACTTTTTGCATTTGCAAGATTTAAAAAAGCATATGTTTCGAGTAAAACTCCCAAAGATGCATTATTTCAGGCATTATTAGCCAATTTTCATGTGTGGTGTAGGAGTTATGTTTAAATAACTGTCATAATGAGTGTTACAGTATACAGTCATATTGAGTAAAACCTACATTTTGTATTTGCAAACCATAGGAAAACAACTGTATCTAGTAAAACTAACATGTATTCCTTATCACAGGCATTTTTAGACATTTTGCACGTTTGGATTAGGAGTTATGTTTGAATACATTTTTATTGCTTTGTTCGCATTATCTCAGGATTCTAAGAAAATTATAGTCATATTGAGAAAAAAACTACTTTTTGCATTTGCAAGATTTAAAAAAGCATATGCTTCGAGTGAAACCCCCAAAGATTCATTATTTCAGGCATTATTAGCCATTTTCCATGTGTGGTGTAGGACTTATGTTTAAATAACTGTCATATTGAGTGTTACAGTATACAGTCATATTGAGTAAAACCTAAATTTTGTATTTGCAAACCATAAAAAAACAACTGTATTTAGTAAAACTAACAATTATTCAATATCACAGGTATTTTTAGACATTTTGCACGTTTGGATTAGGAGTTATGTTGGAATACATTTTTATTGCTTTTTTCGCATTATCTCAGGATTCTAAGAATATTATAGTCATATTGAGTAAAAAACTACTTTTTGCATTTGCAAAATTTAAAAAAGCATATGCTTCCAGTAAAACTCCAAAATATGCATTATTTCAGACAATATTAGCCGTTTTTCATGTGTTGTGTGGGATTTATGTTTAAATAACTGTTATATTGAGTGTTACAGCATACAGTCATATTGACTAAACCCTCATTTTTCTATTTGCAAACCATAGAAAAACAACTGTATCTAGTAAAACTCACATGTATTCAATATCAGAGACTTTTTTAGACATTTTGCACGTTTGGATTAGGAATTATGTTGGAATACATTTTTATTGTTTTTTTTCGCTTTATCTCAGGATTCTAAGTACATTACTGTCAAATTGAGTAAAAAATTATATTTTGTTTTTGCAAATATTGCCAAATGTTTTTTTTTTCAGGAAAACTCTCAAAGATACATTTCTTCAGGCATTATTAGACATTTTGATTGCATATTTTTGGAGTTTTGTTTCAAAAACTGTCATTTTGAACCCAATGTTTGTATTTGTGATTCTTTCCAAAATACCCGATTCTGGTAAAACTCACGTAAATTATATATTACAGGCTTTTTTAGACAAATTTCAAGTTTGGTTTTGGAGCTATGATTATAAACCTTTCATATTTAGTATGACAGTTACACTGTAATATGGAATAAAAAAACTAACTTGTGTCTTTGCAAACCTTACAAAAGATAATTTTTCTAGTACAACTAACAAAAATACATATCTCTAGGCATTATTAGCCATTTTGCATGTGTTGTTTAAAAGTTATGTTTGATTACATTTTATTGCTTTTTTCGCATTATCTCAGGATTCTAAGACTATTATAGTCACATTGAATAAAAACTACTTTTTGCATTTGCAAGATTTAAAAAAGCATATGTTTCGAGTAAAACTCCCAAAGATGCATTATTTCAGGCATTATTAGCCATTTTTCATGTGTGGTGTAGGAGTTATGTTTAAATAACTGTCATATTGAGTGTTACAGTATACAGTCATATTGAGTAAAACCTACATTTTGTATTTGCAAACCATAGAAAAACAACTGTATCTAGTAAAACTAACATGTATTCCGTATCACAGGCATTTTTAGACATTTTGCACGTTTAGATTAGGAGTTATGTTGGAATACATTTTTATTGCTTTTTTTGCATTATCTCAGGATTCTAAGAACATTATAGTCATATTGAGAAAAAAACTACTTTTTGCATTTGCAAGATTTAAAAAAGCATATGCTTCGAGTGAAACCCCCAAAGATGCATTATTTCTGGCATTATTAGCCATTTTCCATGTGTGGTATAGGACTTATGTTTAAATAACTGTCCTATTGAGTGTTACAGTATACAGTCATATTGAGTAAAACCTAAATTTTGTATTTGCAAACCATAAAAAAATAACTGTATTTAGTAAAACTAATAATTATTCAATATCACAATCATTTTTAGACATTTTGCACGTTTGATTTAGGAGTTATGTTGGAATACATTTTTATTGCTTTTTTCGCATTATCTCAGGATTCTAAGACTATTATAGTCATATTGAATAAAAACTACTTTTTGCATTTGCAAGATTTAAAAAAGCATATGCTTCGAGTGAAACCCCCAAAGATGCATTATTTCAGGCATTATTAGCCATTTTCCATGTGTGGTATATGACTTATGTTTAAATAACTGTCATATTGAGTGTTACAGTATACAGTCATATTGAATAAAACCTAAATTTTGTATTTGCAAACAATAAAAAAACAACTGTATTTAGTAAAAATAACAATTATTCAATATCACAGGCATTTTTAGACATTTTGCACGTTTGGATTAGGAGTTATGTTGGAATACATTTTTATTGCTTTTTTCGCATTATCTCAGGATTCTAAGAATATTATAGTCATATTGAGTAAAAAACTACTTTTTGCATTTGCAAAATTTAAAAAAGCATATGCTTCCAGTAAAACTCCAAAATATGCATTATTTCAGGCATTATTAGCCATTTTTCATGTGTTGTGTGGGATTTATGTTTAAATAACTGTTATATTGAGTGTTACAGTATACAGTCATATTGACTAAACCCTCATTTTTCTATTTGCAAACCATAGAAAAACAACTGTATCTAGTAAAACTCACATGTATTCAATATCAGAGACTTTTTTAGACATTTTGCACGTTTGGATTAGGAATTATGTTGGAATACATTTTTATTGTTTTTTTCGCTTTATCTCAGGATTCTAAGTACATTACTGTCAAATTGAGTAAAAAATTATATTTTGTTTTTGCAAATATTGCCAAATGTTTTTTTTTTTCAGGAAAACTCTCAAAGATGCATTTCTTCAGGCATTATTAGACATTTTGCATGCATATTTTTGGAGTTTTGTTTCAAAAACTGTCATTTTGAGTGTGACCAATATGAGGCCAGTAAAACCCAATGTTTGTATTTGTGATTCTTTCCAAAATACCCGATTCTGGTAAAACTCACGTAAATTATATATTACAGGCTTTTTTAGACAAATTTCAAGTTTGGTTTTGGAGTTATGATTATAAACCTTTCATATTTAGTATGACAGTTACACTGTTATATGGAATAAAAAAAACTAACTTGTGTGGTTGCAAAACTTACAAAAGATCATTTTTCTAGTACAACTAACAAAAATACATATCTCTAGGCATTATTAGCCATTTTGCATGTGTTGTTTAAAAGTTATGTTTGAATACATTTTATTGCTTTTTTCGCATTATCTTAGGATTCTAAGACTATTATAGTCATATTGAATAAAAACTACTTTTTGCATTTGCAAGATTTAAAAAACCATATGTTTCGAGTAAAACTCCCAAAGATGCATTATTTCAGGCATTATTAGCCATTTTTCATGTGTGGTGTAGGAGTTATGTTTAAATAACTGTCATATTGAGTGTTACAGTATACAGTCATATTGAGTAAAACCTACATTTTGTATTTGCAAACCATAGAAAAACAACTGTATCTAGTAAAACTAACAATTATTCAATATCACAGGCATTTTTAGACATTTTGCACGTTTGGATTAGGAGTTATGTTGGAATACATTTTTATTGCTTTTTTTGCATTATCTCAGGATTCTAAGAATATTATAGTCATATTGAGTAAAAAACTACTTTTTGCATTTGCAAGATTTATAAAAGCATATGCTTCGAGTGAAACCCCCAAAGATGCATTAATTCAGGCATTATTAGCCATATTACATGCGTTGTTTGGAAGTTTTGTTTGAATACATTTTTATTGCTTTTTTTGCATTATCTCAGGATTCTAAGCACATTACTGTCAAATTGAGTAAAAAATTATATTTTGTTTTTGCAAACCTTGCCAAATGTTTTTTTTCAGGAAAACTCTCAAAGATGCATTATTTCAGGCATTATTAGCCATTTTCCATGTGTGGTGTAGGACTTATGTTTAAATAACTGTCATATTGAGTGTTACAGTATACAGTCATATTGAGTAAAACCTAAATTTTGTATTTGCAAACCATAGAAAAACAACTGTATCTAGTAAAACTAACATGTATTCCCTATCACAGGCATTTTTAGACATTTTGCACGTTTGGATTAGGAATTATGTTGGAATACATTTTTATTGCTTTTTTCGCATTATCTCAGGATTCTAAGGACATTATAGTCATATTGAGTAAAAAACTACTTTTTGCATTTGCAAGATTTTAAAAAGCATATTTTTCGAGTAAAACTCCAAAAGATGAATTATTTCAGGCATTATTAGCCATTTTTCATGTGTGGTGTAGGAGTAATGTTTAAATAACTGTCATATTGGGTGTTACAGTATACAGTCATATTGAGTAAAAGCTGGTTTTTGTATTTGTGATTCTTTCCAAAATACCCGATTCTGGTAAAAGTCACATAAATTCAATATTACATGCTTTTTTAGACAAATTTCACGTTTAGTTTTGGAGTTATGATTATAAACCTTTCATATTTAATATGACAGTTACACTGTTATATTGAATAAAAAAACTAGCTTGTGTCTTTGCAAACCTTACAAAACATCATTTTTCTAGTACAAATAACAAAAATACATATCTCTAGGCATTATTAGCCATTTTGCATGTGTTGTTTAAAAGTTATGTTTGAATACATTTTTATTGCTTTTTTCTCATTATCTCAGGATTCTAAGACTATTATAGTAATATTGAATAAAAAACTACTTTTTGCATTTGCAAGATTTAAAAAAGCATATGTTTCGAATAAAACTCCCAAAGATGCATTATTTCAGGCATTATTAGCCATTTTTCATGTGTGGTGTAGGAGTTATGTTTAAATAACTGTCATATTGAGTGTTAGAGTATACAGTCATATTGAGTAAAACCTACATTTTGTATTTGCAAACTATAGAAAAACAACTGTATCTAGTAAAACTAACATGTATTCCTTATCACAGGCATTTTTGGACATTTATCACGTTTGGATTAGGAGTTATGTTGGAATACATTTTTATTGCTTTGTTCGCATTATCTCAGGAATCTAAGAACATTATAGTCATATTGCGAAAAAAACTACTTTTTGCATTTGCAAGATTTAAAAAAGCATATGCTTCGAGTGAAACCCCCAAAGATGCATTATTTCAGGCATTATTAGCCATTTTCCATGTGTGGTGTAGGACTTATGTTTAAATAACTGTCATATTGAGTGCTACAGTATACAGTCATATAGAGTAAAACCTAAATTTTGTATTTGCAAACAATAAAAAAACAACTGTATTTAGTAAAAATAACAATTATTCAATATCACAGGCATTTTTAGACATTTTGCACGTTTGGATTAGGAGTTATGTTGGAATACATTTTTATTGCTTTTTTCGCATTATCTCAGGATTCTAAGAATATTATAGTCATATTGAGTAAAAAACTACTTTTTGCATTTGCAAAATTTAAAAAAGCATATGCTTCCAGTAAAACTCCAAAATATGCATTATTTCAGGCATTATTAGCCATTTTTCATGTGTTGTGTGGGATTTATGTTTAAATAACTGTTATATTGAGTGTTACAGTATACAGTCATATTGACTAAACCCTCATTTTTCTATTTGCAAACCATAGAAAAACAACTGTATCTAGTAAAACTCACATGTATTCAATATCAGAGACTTTTTTAGACATTTTGCACGTTTGGATTAGGAATTATGTTGGAATACATTTTTATTGTTTTTTTCGCTTTATCTCAGGATTCTAAGTACATTACTGTCAAATTGAGTAAACAATTATATTTTGTTTTTGCAAATATTGCCAAATGTTTTTTTTTTTCAGGAAAACTCTCAAAGATGCATTTCTTCAGGCATTATTAGACATTTTGCATGCATATTTTTGGAGTTTTGTTTCAAAAACTGTCATTTTGAGTGTGACCAATATGAGGCCAGTAAAACCCAATGTTTGTATTTGTGATTCTTTCCAAAATACCCGATTCTGGTAAAACTCACGTAAATTATATATTACAGGCTTTTTTAGACAAATTTCAAGTTTGGTTTTGGAGTTATGATTATAAACCTTTCATATTTAGTATGACAGTTACACTGTTATATGGAATAAAAAAAACTAACTTGTGTGGTTGCAAAACTTACAAAAGATCATTTTTCTAGTACAACTAACAAAAATACATATCTCTAGGCATTATTAGCCATTTTGCATGTGTTGTTTAAAAGTTATGTTTGAATACATTTTATTGCTTTTTTCGCATTATCTTAGGATTCTAAGACTATTATAGTCATATTGAATAAAAACTACTTTTTGCATTTGCAAGATTTAAAAAACCATATGTTTCGAGTAAAACTCCCAAAGATGCATTATTTCAGGCATTATTAGCCATTTTTCATGTGTGGTGTAGGAGTTATGTTTAAATAACTGTCATATTGAGTGTTACAGTATACAGTCATATTGAGTAAAACCTACATTTTGTATTTGCAAACCATAGAAAAACAACTGTATCTAGTAAAACTAACAATTATTCAATATCACAGGCATTTTTAGACATTTTGCACGTTTGGATTAGGAGTTATGTTGGAATACATTTTTATTGCTTTTTTTGCATTATCTCAGGATTCTAAGAATATTATAGTCATATTGAGTAAAAAACTACTTTTTGCATTTGCAAGATTTATAAAAGCATATGCTTCGAGTGAAACCCCCAAAGATGCATTAATTCAGGCATTATTAGCCATATTACATGCGTTGTTTGGAAGTTTTGTTTGAATACATTTTTATTGCTTTTTTTGCATTATCTCAGGATTCTAAGCACATTACTGTCAAATTGAGTAAAAAATTATATTTTGTTTTTGCAAACCTTGCCAAATGTTTTTTTTCAGGAAAACTCTCAAAGATGCATTATTTCAGGCATTATTAGCCATTTTCCATGTGTGGTGTAGGACTTATGTTTAAATAACTGTCATATTGAGTGTTACAGTATACAGTCATATTGAGTAAAACCTAAATTTTGTATTTGCAAACCATAGAAAAACAACTGTATCTAGTAAAACTAACATGTATTCCCTATCACAGGCATTTTTAGACATTTTGCACGTTTGGATTAGGAATTATGTTGGAATACATTTTTATTGCTTTTTTCGCATTATCTCAGGATTCTAAGGACATTATAGTCATATTGAGTAAAAAACTACTTTTTGCATTTGCAAGATTTTAAAAAGCATATTTTTCGAGTAAAACTCCAAAAGATGAATTATTTCAGGCATTATTAGCCATTTTTCATGTGTGGTGTAGGAGTAATGTTTAAATAACTGTCATATTGGGCGTTACAGTATACAGTCATATTGAGTAAAAGCTGGTTTTTGTATTTGTGATTCTTTCCAAAATACCCGATTCTGGTAAAAGTCACATAAATTCAATATTACATGCTTTTTTAGACAAATTTCACGTTTAGTTTTGGAGTTATGATTATAAACCTTTCATATTTAATATGACAGTTACACTGTTATATTGAATAAAAAAACTAGCTTGTGTCTTTGCAAACCTTACAAAACATCATTTTTCTAGTACAAATAACAAAAATACATATCTCTAGGCATTATTAGCCATTTTGCATGTGTTGTTTAAAAGTTATGTTTGAATACATTTTTATTGCTTTTTTCTCATTATCTCAGGATTCTAAGACTATTATAGTAATATTGAATAAAAAACTACTTTTTGCATTTGCAAGATTTAAAAAAGCATATGTTTCGAATAAAACTCCCAAAGATGCATTATTTCAGGCATTATTAGCCATTTTTCATGTGTGGTGTAGGAGTTATGTTTAAATAACTGTCATATTGAGTGTTAGAGTATACAGTCATATTGAGTAAAACCTACATTTTGTATTTGCAAACTATAGAAAAACAACTGTATCTAGTAAAACTAACATGTATTCCTTATCACAGGCATTTTTAGACATTTATCACGTTTGGATTAGGAGTTATGTTGGAATACATTTTTATTGCTTTGTTCGCATTATCTCAGGAATCTAAGAACATTATAGTCATATTGCGAAAAAAACTACTTTTTGCATTTGCAAGATTTAAAAAAGCATATGCTTCGAGTGAAACCCCCAAAGATGCATTATTTCAGGCATTATTAGCCATTTTCCATGTGTGGTGTAGGACTTATGTTTAAATAACTGTCATATTGAGTGCTACAGTATACAGTCATATAGAGTAAAACCTAAATTTTGTATTTGCAAACAATAAAAAAACAACTGTATTTAGTAAAAATAACAATTATTCAATATCACAGGCATTTTTAGACATTTTGCACGTTTGGATTAGGAGTTATGTTGGAATACATTTTTATTGCTTTTTTCGCATTATCTCAGGATTCTAAGAATATTATAGTCATATTGAGTAAAAAACTACTTTTTGCATTTGCAAAATTTAAAAAAGCATATGCTTCCAGTAAAACTCCAAAATATGCATTATTTCAGGCATTATTAGCCATTTTTCATGTGTTGTGTGGGATTTATGTTTAAATAACTGTTATATTGAGTGTTACAGTATACAGTCATATTGACTAAACCCTCATTTTTCTATTTGCAAACCATAGAAAAACAACTGTATCTAGTAAAACTCACATGTATTCAATATCAGAGACTTTTTTAGACATTTTGCACGTTTGGATTAGGAATTATGTTGGAATACATTTTTATTGTTTTTTTCGCTTTATCTCAGGATTCTAAGTACATTACTGTCAAATTGAGTAAAAAATTATATTTTGTTTTTGCAAATATTGCCAAATGTTTTTTTTTTCAGGAAAACTCTCAAAGATGCATTTCTTCAGGCATTATTAGACATTTTGCATGCATATTTTTGGAGTTTTGTTTCAAAAACTGTCATTTTGAGTGTGACCAATATGAGGCCAGTAAAACCCAATGTTTGTATTTGTGATTCTTTCCAAAATACCCGATTCTGGTAAAACTCACGTAAATTATATATTACAGGCTTTTTTAGACAAATTTCAAGTTTGGTTTTGGAGTTATGATTATAAACCTTTCATATTTAGTATGACAGTTACACTGTTATATGGAATAAAAAAAACTAACTTGTGTGGTTGCAAAACTTACAAAAGATCATTTTTCTAGTACAACTAACAAAAATACATATCTCTAGGCATTATTAGCCATTTTGCATGTGTTGTTTAAAAGTTATGTTTGAATACATTTTATTGCTTTTTTCGCATTATCTTAGGATTCTAAGACTATTATAGTCATATTGAATAAAAACTACTTTTTGCATTTGCAAGATTTAAAAAACCATATGTTTCGAGTAAAACTCCCAAAGATGCATTATTTCAGGCATTATTAGCCATTTTTCATGTGTGGTGTAGGAGTTATGTTTAAATAACTGTCATATTGAGTGTTACAGTATACAGTCATATTGAGTAAAACCTACATTTTGTATTTGCAAACCATAGAAAAACAACTGTATCTAGTAAAACTAACAATTATTCAATATCACAGGCATTTTTAGACATTTTGCACGTTTGGATTAGGAGTTATGTTGGAATACATTTTTATTGCTTTTTTCGCATTATCTCAGGATTCTAAGAATATTATAGTCATATTGAGTAAAAAACTACTTTTTGCATTTGCAAGATTTATAAAAGCATATGCTTCGAGTGAAACCCCCAAAGATGCATTAATTCAGGCATTATTAGCCATATTACATGCGTTGTTTGGAAGTTTTGTTTGAATACATTTTTATTGCTTTTTTTGCATTATCTCAGGATTCTAAGTACATTACTGTCAAATTGAGTAAAAAATTATATTTTGTTTTTGCAAACCTTGCCAAATGTTTTTTTTCAGGGAAACTCTCAAAGATGCATTATTTCAGGCATTATTAGCCATTTTCCATGTGTGGTGTAGGACTTATGTTTAAATAACTGTCATATTGAGTGTTACAGTATACAGTCATATTGAGTAAAACCTAAATTTTGTATTTGCAAACCATAGAAAAACAACTGTATCTAGTAAAACTAACATGTATTCCCTATCACAGGCATTTTTAGACATTTTGCACGTTTGGATTAGGAATTATGTTGGAATACATTTTTATTGCTTTTTTCGCATTATCTCAGGATTCTAAGGACATTATAGTCATATTGAGTAAAAAACTACTTTTTGCATTTGCAAGATTTTAAAAAGCATATTTTTCGAGTAAAACTCCAAAAGATGCATTATTTCAGGCATTATTAGCCATTTTTCATGTGTGGTGTAGGAGTAATGTTTAAATAACTGTCATATTGGGCGTTACAGTATACAGTCATATTGAGTAAAAGCTGGTTTTTGTATTTGTGATTCTTTCCAAAATACCCGATTCTGGTAAAAGTCACATAAATTCAATATTACATGCTTTTTTAGACAAATTTCACGTTTAGTTTTGGAGTTATGATTATAAACCTTTCATATTTAATATGACAGTTACACTGTTATATTGAATAAAAAAACTAGCTTGTGTCTTTGCAAACCTTACAAAACATCATTTTTCTAGTACAAGTAACAAAAATACATATCTCTAGGCATTATTAGCCATTTTGCATGTGTTGTTTAAAAGTTATGTTTGAATACATTTTTATTGCTTTTTTCTCATTATCTCAGGATTCTAAGACTATTATAGTAATATTGAATAAAAAACTACTTTTTGCATTTGCAAGATTTAAAAAAGCATATGTTTCGAATAAAACTCCCAAAGATGCATTATTTCAGGCATTATTAGCCATTTTTCATGTGTGGTGTAGGAGTTATGTTTAAATAACTGTCATATTGAGTGTTAGAGTATACAGTCATATTGAGTAAAACCTACATTTTGTATTTGCAAACTATAGAAAAACAACTGTATCTAGTAAAACTAACATGTATTCCTTATCACAGGCATTTTTAGACATTTATCACGTTTGGATTAGGAGTTATGTTGGAATACATTTTTATTGCTTTGTTCGCATTATCTCAGGAATCTAAGAACATTATAGTCATATTGCGAAAAAAACTACTTTTTGCATTTGCAAGATTTAAAAAAGCATATGCTTCGAGTGAAACCCCCAAAGATGCATTATTTCAGGCATTATTAGCCATTTTCCATGTGTGGTGTAGGACTTATGTTTAAATAACTGTCATATTGAGTGCTACAGTATACAGTCATATAGAGTAAAACCTAAATTTTGTATTTGCAAACAATAAAAAAACAACTGTATTTAGTAAAAATAACAATTATTCAATATCACAGGCATTTTTAGACATTTTGCACGTTTGGATTAGGAGTTATGTTGGAATACATTTTTATTGCTTTTTTCGCATTATCTCAGGATTCTAAGAATATTATAGTCATATTGAGTAAAAAACTACTTTTTGCATTTGCAAAATTTAAAAAAGCATATGCTTCCAGTAAAACTCCAAAATATGCATTATTTCAGGCATTATTAGCCATTTTTCATGTGTTGTGTGGGATTTATGTTTAAATAACTGTTATATTGAGTGTTACAGTATACAGTCATATTGACTAAACCCTCATTTTTCTATTTGCAAACCATAGAAAAACAACTGTATCTAGTAAAACTCACATGTATTCAATATCAGAGACTTTTTTAGACATTTTGCACGTTTGGATTAGGAATTATGTTGGAATACATTTTTATTGTTTTTTTCGCTTTATCTCAGGATTCTAAGTACATTACTGTCAAATTGAGTAAAAAATTATATTTTGTTTTTGCAAATATTGCCAAATGTTTTTTTTTTCAGGAAAACTCTCAAAGATGCATTTCTTCAGGCATTATTAGACATTTTGCATGCATATTTTTGGAGTTTTGTTTCAAAAACTGTCATTTTGAGTGTGACCAATATGAGGCCAGTAAAACCCAATGTTTGTATTTGTGATTCTTTCCAAAATACCCGATTCTGGTAAAACTCACGTAAATTATATATTACAGGCTTTTTTAGACAAATTTCAAGTTTGGTTTTGGAGTTATGATTATAAACCTTTCATATTTAGTATGACAGTTACACTGTTATATGGAATAAAAAAAACTAACTTGTGTGGTTGCAAAACTTACAAAAGATCATTTTTCTAGTACAACTAACAAAAATACATATCTCTAGGCATTATTAGCCATTTTGCATGTGTTGTTTAAAAGTTATGTTTGAATACATTTTATTGCTTTTTTCGCATTATCTTAGGATTCTAAGACTATTATAGTCATATTGAATAAAAACTACTTTTTGCATTTGCAAGATTTAAAAAACCATATGTTTCGAGTAAAACTCCCAAAGATGCATTATTTCAGGCATTATTAGCCATTTTTCATGTGTGGTGTAGGAGTTATGTTTAAATAACTGTCATATTGAGTGTTACAGTATACAGTCATATTGAGTAAAACCTACATTTTGTATTTGCAAACCATAGAAAAACAACTGTATCTAGTAAAACTAACAATTATTCAATATCACAGGCATTTTTAGACATTTTGCACGTTTGGATTAGGAGTTATGTTGGAATACATTTTTATTGCTTTTTTCGCATTATCTCAGGATTCTAAGAATATTATAGTCATATTGAGTAAAAAACTACTTTTTGCATTTGCAAGATTTATAAAAGCATATGCTTCGAGTGAAACCCCCAAAGATGCATTAATTCAGGCATTATTAGCCATATTACATGCGTTGTTTGGAAGTTTTGTTTGAATACATTTTTATTGCTTTTTTTGCATTATCTCAGGATTCTAAGTACATTACTGTCAAATTGAGTAAAAAATTATATTTTGTTTTTGCAAACCTTGCCAAATGTTTTTTTTCAGGGAAACTCTCAAAGATGCATTATTTCAGGCATTATTAGCCATTTTCCATGTGTGGTGTAGGACTTATGTTTAAATAACTGTCATATTGAGTGTTACAGTATACAGTCATATTGAGTAAAACCTAAATTTTGTATTTGCAAACCATAGAAAAACAACTGTATCTAGTAAAACTAACATGTATTCCCTATCACAGGCATTTTTAGACATTTTGCACGTTTGGATTAGGAATTATGTTGGAATACATTTTTATTGCTTTTTTCGCATTATCTCAGGATTCTAAGGACATTATAGTCATATTGAGTAAAAAACTACTTTTTGCATTTGCAAGATTTTAAAAAGCATATTTTTCGAGTAAAACTCCAAAAGATGCATTATTTCAGGCATTATTAGCCATTTTTCATGTGTGGTGTAGGAGTAATGTTTAAATAACTGTCTATTGGGCGTTACAGTATACAGTCATATTGAGTAAAAGCTGGTTTTTGTATTTGTGATTCTTTCCAAAATACCCGATTCTGGTAAAAGTCACATAAATTCAATATTACATGCTTTTTTAGACAAATTTCACGTTTAGTTTTGGAGTTATGATTATAAACCTTTCATATTTAATATGACAGTTACACTGTTATATTGAATAAAAAAACTAGCTTGTGTCTTTGCAAACCTTACAAAACATCATTTTTCTAGTACAAGTAACAAAAATACATATCTCTAGGCATTATTAGCCATTTTGCATGTGTTGTTTAAAAGTTATGTTTGAATACATTTTTATTGCTTTTTTCTCATTATCTCAGGATTCTAAGACTATTATAGTAATATTGAATAAAAAACTACTTTTTGCATTTGCAAGATTTAAAAAAGCATATGTTTCGAATAAAACTCCCAAAGATGCATTATTTCAGGCATTATTAGCCATTTTTCATGTGTGGTGTAGGAGTTATGTTTAAATAACTGTCATATTGAGTGTTAGAGTATACAGTCATATTGAGTAAAACCTACATTTTGTATTTGCAAACTATAGAAAAACAACTGTATCTAGTAAAACTAACATGTATTCCTTATCACAGGCATTTTTAGACATTTATCACGTTTGGATTAGGAGTTATGTTGGAATACATTTTTATTGCTTTGTTCGCATTATCTCAGGAATCTAAGAACATTATAGTCATATTGCGAAAAAAACTACTTTTTGCATTTGCAAGATTTAAAAAAGCATATGCTTCGAGTGAAACCCCCAAAGATGCATTATTTCAGGCATTATTAGCCATTTTTCATGTGTGGTGTAGGAGTTATGTTTAAATAACTGTCATATTGAGTGCTACAGTATACAGTCATATAGAGTAAAACCTACATTTTGTATTTGCAAACCATAGAAAAACAACTGTATCTAGTAAAACTAACATGTATTCCTTATCACAGGCATTTTTAGACATTTTGCACGTTTGGATTAGGAGTTATGTTGGAATACATTTTTATTGCTTTTTTCGCATTATCTCAGGATTCTAAGAACATTATAGTCATATTGAGAAAAAAACTACTTTTTGCATTTGCAAGATTTAAAAAAGCATATGTTTCGAGTAAAACTCCCAAAGATGCATTATTTTAGGCATTATTAGACATTTTGCATGTGTGGTTTAGGAGTTATGTTTAAATAACTGTCATATTGAGTGTTACAGTATACAGTCATATTGAGTAAATCCTCAATTTTGTATTTGCAAACCATAGAAAAACAACTGCATCTAGTAAAACTAACATTTATTCAATATCACAGGCATTTCTAGACATTTTGCACGTTTGAATTAGGAATTATGTTGGAATACATTTTTATTGCTTTTTTCGCATTATCTCAGGATTCTAAGAACATTATAGTCATATTGATTAAAAAACAACTTTTTGCATTTGCAAAATTTAAAAAAGCATATGCTTCCAGTAAATCTCCCAAAGATGCATTTTTTCAGGCATTATTAGCCATGTTTTATGTTTTGTGTAGGATTTATGTTTAAATAACTGTTATATTGAGTGTTACAGTATACAGTCATAATGACTAAAACTTCATTTTTGTATCTGCAAACCATAGAAAAACAACTGTATCTAGTAAAACTCACATGTATTCAATATCACAGGCATTTTTAGACATTTTTCACGTTTGGATTAGGAATTATGTTGGAATACATTTTTATTGTTTTTTTTGCCTTATCTCAGGATTCTAAGTACATTACTGTCAAATTGAGTAAAAAAATATATTTTGTTTTTGCAGACCTTGTCAAATGTTTTTTTTTTCAGGAAAACTCTCAAAGATGCCTTTTTTCAGGCATTATTAGACATTTTGCATGCATATTTTTGGATTTGTGTTTCAAAAACTGTCATTTTGAATGTGACCAATATGAGGCCAGTAAAACCGAATGTTTGTCATTGTGATTCTTTCCAAAATACCCGATTCACGTAAATTCAATATTACAGGCTTTTTTAGACAAATTTCAAGTTTGGTTTTGGAGTTATGATTATAAACCTTTCATATTTAGTAAGACAGTTACACTGTTATATGGAATAAAAAAACTAACTTGTGTCTTTGCTAACCTTACAAAAGATCAATTTTCTAGTACAACTAACAAAAATACACATCTCTAGGCATTATCAGCCATATTACATGCGTTGTTTGGAAGTTATGTTTGAATACATTTTTATTGCTTTTTTTTTGCATTATCTCAGGATTCTAAGTACATTACTGTCAAATTGAGTAAAAAATTATATTTTGTTTTTGCAAACCTTGCCAAATGTTTTTTTTCAGGAAAACTCTCAAAGATGCATTTCTTCAGGCAGTATTAGACATTTTGCATGTGTGTTTGTAGGAGTTATGTTTAAATAACTGTCATATTGAGTGTTACAGTATACAGTCACATTGAGTACAATCTAAATTGTGTATTTGCAAACCATAGAAAAACAACTGTATCTAGTAAAACTCACACGTATTCAATATCAAAGGTATTTTTAGACATTTTGCACGTTTGGATTAGGAGTTATGATTTTATTGCTTTTTTCGCATTATCTTAGGAATCTAAGAACTTTATAGTCATGTTGAGTAAAAACATACTTTTTGCATTTGCAAAATTTAAAAAAGCTTTTGCTTCGAGTAAAACTCCAAATGATGCATTATTTCAGGCATTATTAGCCATTTTTAATGTGTGGTGTAGGAACTATGTTTAAAAAACTGTCATATTGAGTGTTACAGTATACAGTCATATTGACTAAAATCTCCTTTTTGTATTTGCAAACCATAGAAAAACAACTGCATCTAGTAAAACTCACACATATTCCATATCATAGGCATTTTTGGACATTTTGCACGTTTGGATTAAGAATTATGTTTGAATACATTTTTATTATTTTTTTGGCTTTATCTCCGGATTCTAAGTACATTACCGTCAAATTGAGAAAAAAAAAATTATTTTGTTTTTGCAAACCTTCCCAAATGTTTTTTTTTTTTTTCAGGAAAACTCTCAAAGATGCATTTCTTCCGGCATTATTAGACATTTTGCATGTGTGGTGTAGGAGTTATGTTTAAATAACTGTCAAATTGAGTGTTACATTATACAGTCATATTGTATAATGTAACTACTAGAAAAATACTTTTTGTTTTCGCCAACCTAACCAAATAGTTTTTTTTTCTAGAAAAACTCTCAAAGATACATTTCTTCAGGCATTTTTAGACATGTTGCATTTCTACTTTTGGAGTTATGTTTCAAAAACTGTCATTTTGAGTGTGACCAATATGAGGCCAGGAAAACATAATTGTTGTATTTCTGAACCTCTCCAAAATACCTGATTCTTTTAAAACTCACATAAATTCAATATTACAGGCTTTTCAAGACAAATTTCAAGTTTGGTTTTGGAGTTATGATTATAACACTTTAATATTTAGTATGATACTTACACTGTTATATTGAATAAAAGAACTAACTTGTGTCTTTGCTAACCTTAAAAAAGATACATTTTCTAGTACAACTAACAAAAATACACATGTCTAGGCATTATCAGCCATTTTTCATGCGTTGTTTGGAAGTTATGTTTGAATACAATTTTATTGCTTTTTTCGCATTATCTCAGGATTCTAAGAACATTATAGACATATTGAGTAAAAAACTACTTTTTGCATTCGCAAGATTTAAAAAGAGCATATGCTTCGAGTAAAACTCCCAAAGATGCATTATTTCAGGCATTATTAGCCATTTTTCATGTGTGGTGTAGGAGTTATGTTTAAATAACTGTCATATTGAGTGTTACAGTTTACAGTCATATTGAGTAAAACCTAGTTTTTGTATTTGTGATTCTTTCCAAAATACCCAAATCTGTTAAAACTCACATAAAATCAATATTACAGGCTTTTTTAGACAAATTTCAAGTTTGGTTTTGGAGTTATGATTATAAACCTTTCATATTTAGTATGATAGTTACACTGTTATATTGAATAAAAAAACTAACTTGTGTCTTTTCTAACCTTACAAAAGATCAATTTTCTAGTACAACTAACAAAAATACACATCTCTAGGCATTATCAGCTGTTTTTCATGCGTCGTTTGGAATTTATGTTCGAATACATTTTTATTGCTTTTTATGCATTATCTCAGGATTCTAAGTACATTACTGTCAAAGTAAAACATTATATTTTGTATTTGCAAACCTTGCCAAATGTTTTTTTTTCAGGAAAACTCTCAAAGATGCATTTCTTCAGGCATTATTAGACATTTTGCATGTATGGTGTAGGAGTTATGTTTAAATAACTGCCATATTGAGTGTTACAGTATACAGTCAAATTGAGTAAAACCTAAATTTTGTATTTGCAAACCATAGAAAAACAACTGTATCTAGTAAAACTCACACGTATTCAATATCATAGGCATTTTTAGACATTTTGCACGTTTGGATTAGGAGTTATGTTTTTATTGCTTTTTTCGCATTATCTCAGGAATCTAAGAACATTATAATCATGTTGAGTAAAACACTACTTTTCGCATTTGCAAAATTTAAAAAAGCTTATTCTTCGAGTAAAACTCCAAAAGATGCATTATATTAGGCATCATTAGCCATTTTTCATGTGTGGTGTAGGAACTATGTTTAAATAATTGTCATATTGAGTGTTACAGTATACAGTCATATTGACTAAAACCTCATTTTTGTATTTGCAAACCATAGAAAAACAACTGCATCTAGTAAAACTCACACGTATTCAATATCATAGGCATTTTTTGACATTTTGCACGTTTGGATTAGGAATTACGTTTGGATACATTTTTATTGTTTTTTTCGCTTTATCTCCGGATTCTAAGTACATTACTGTCAAATTGAGTAAACATTTTTATTTAGTTTTTGCAAACCTTGCCAAATGTTTTTTTTTTCAGGCAAACTCCCAAAGATGCATTATTTCAGGCATTATCAGCTTTTTTTTCCATGTGTGGTGTAGGAGTTATGTTTAAATAACTGTCATATTGAGTGTAACATTATACAGTCATATTGAGTAAAACCTCATTTTTGTATTTGCAAACCATAAAAAAATACTGTATCTAGTAAAACATTTTGAACGTTGGAATACCTTTTAATTGCTTTTTTCGCATTATCTCAGGATTCTAAGTACATTACTGTCCAATTAGTAGAAAAATACTTTTTGTTTTTGCCAACCTTACCAAATGTATTTTTTCCAGAAAAACTCTCAAAGATAATATTTCTTGAGGCATTTTTAGACACGTTGCATCTCTACTTTTGGAGTTATGTTTCAAAAACTGTCATTTTGAGTGTGACCAATATGAGGCCAGGAAAACCAAATTTTTGTATTTGTGAACCTCTCCAAAATACCTGATTCCGTTAAAACTCACATAAATTCAATATTATAGGCTTTTTAGACACATTTCAAGTTTGGTTTTGGAGTTATGATTATAAACCTTTTATATTTAGTATGACTGTTACACTGTTATATTGAATCAAAAAACTAACTTGTGTCTTTGCAAACCTTACAAAATATACTTTTTCTAGGACAACTAACAAAAATACATATCTCTAGGCATTATTAGCCATTTCGCATGTGCTTTTTAGAAGTTATGTTTGAATACATTTTTTTTACTTATGTCAGGATTGTAAGCCTTTGTAGTCATATTGAATAAAAAACTACTTTTTGCATTTGCAATATTTGAAAAAGCATATGTTTCGAGTAAAACTCCCAAAGATGCATTATTTCAGGCATTATTAGCCGTTTTTCATGTGTGGTGTTGGAGTTATGTTTAAATAACTGTCATATTGAGTGTTACAGTATACAGTCATATTGAGTAAAACCTCATTTTTGTTTTTGCAAACAATAAAAAACAACAACTCTGTCTAATAAAACTCACATGTATTCAATATCACAGGCATTTTTAGACATTTTGCACGTTTGGATTAGGAGTTATGTTTTTATTGCTTTTTTCGCATAATCTCAGGAATCTAAGAACATTATAGTCATGTTGAGTAAAAAACTACTTTTTGCTTTTGCAAAATTTAAAAAAGCTAATGCTTCGAGTAAAACTCCAAAAGATGCGTTATTGCAGGCATTATTAGCCATTTTTCATGTGTGGTGTAGGAACTATGTTTAAATAACTGTCATATTGAGTGTTACAGTATACAGTCATATTGACTAAGACCTCATTTTTGTATTTGCAAACCATAGAAAAACAACTGCATCTAGTAAAACTCACACGTATTCAATATAATAGGCATTTTTTGACATTTTGCACGTTTGGATTAGGAATTATGTTTGAATACATTTTTATTGTTTTTTTCGCTTTATCTCGGGATTCTAAGTACATTACTGTCAAATTGAGTAAAAAATTATATTTTGTTTTTGCAAACCTTGCCAAATGTTTTTTTTTTCAGGAAAACTCTCAACGATGCATTTCTTCAGGCATTATTAGACATTTTGCATGTGTCGTGTAGGAGTTATGTTTAAATAACTGTCAAATTGAGTGTTAAAGTATACAGTAATATTGAGTAAAACCTAAATTTTGTATTTGCAAGCCATAGAACTGTATCTAGTAAAACAAACATTAATTCAATATCACAGACATTTTTAGACATTTTGCACGTTTGGATTAGGAATTATGATGGAATACATTTATATTTTTTGTTTTCGCTTTATCTCAGGATTCTAAGTACATTACTTTCAAATTGAGTAAAAAACTATTTTGTGCATTTGCAATATTTAAATAAGCATATGTTTAGAGTAAAACTCCCAAAGATGCATTATTTCAGGCATTATTAGCCATTTTGCATGTGTAGTGTAGGAGTAATGTTTAAATAACTGTCATATTTAGTGTTACAGTATACAGTCATATTGAGTAAAACCTAAATTTTGTATTTGCAAACCATAAAAAAACAACTGTAACTAGTAAAACTAACAATTATTCAATATCACAGGCATTTCTAGACATTTTGCACTATTGGATTAGGAATTATGTTGGAATACATTTTTTTTTGCTTTTTTCGCATTATCTCAGGATTCTAAGAACATTATAATCATGTTGAGTAAAAAACTACTTTTTGCATTTGCAAAATTTAAAAAAGCATTTGCTTCCAGTAAAACTCCCAAAGATGCATTATTTCAGGCACTATTAGCCATTTTTCATGTGTTGTGTAGGATTTATGTTTAAATAACTGATATATTGAGTGTTACAGTATACAGTCATATTGACTAAAACCTCATTTTTGTATTTGCAAACCATAGAAAAACAACTGTATCTAGTAAAACTCACATGTATTCAATATCATTGGCATTTTTAGACATTTTGCACGTTTGGATTAAGAATTATGTTGGAATACATTTTTATTGTTTTTTTTTTCGCTTTATCTCAGGATTCTAAGAACATTGTCAAATTGAGTAAAAAATTATATTTTGTTTTTTCAGGAAAACTCTCAAAGATGCATTTTTTCAGGCATTATTAGACATTGTGCATGCATATTTTTGGAGTTTTGTTTCAAAAACTGTCATTTTGAGTGTGACCAATATGAGGCCCGTACAATTGACCACTAAATGGTAACAATAAGTTTTTCAACTTGTTTAAGTCGGGGTCCACGCTAATCAATTCATGGTTAAAAAAAAGTGATTTCCTTCACCGAGCATCAAACCCGGATCGCAACGGTGAGCGCATTGAATCCTAACCACTAGACTGTACCATCAAGTACAGCCAGGAACAACACTTTACGTTACTAACCAATATAAATAAACCATTTATATATACACGTCAGTAGGCTAAATGAAACTCTTCAAAATAACATTTCACTATGTATATATATTTCCCAATGGTTCAACCGCCACCTGCCCGAATCTATTCAAAATATATTTTTTCGTCAATTCACCCGCCCGACCTGCTGTTTATCCGCGGACTCCACGGTTGTGACCGTAAACCGCGCATCTCTACTAGATACAGTTGTTTTTTTATTGTTTGCAAATACAAAGATTTGGTTTTACTCAATATGACTGTATACAATATGACAGTTATTTTTACATAACTCTTACACCACACATGAAAAATGGCTAATAATGCCTGAAAAAATGCACCTTTGGGAGTTTTACTCGAAACATATGCTTTTTTAAATCTTGCAAATGCAAAAAGTAGTTTTTTACTCAATATGACGATAATGTTCTTAGAATCTTGAGATAATGTGACAAAAGCAATAAAAATGTTTTCAAACATCCCTTCTAAACAACAAATGCAAAATGACTAATAATGCCTGGAGATATGTATCTTTGTTAGCGGTACTAGAAAAATAACATTTTGTAAAAACTATCTTTTTACTCAATTTGACAAGAATGTACATACAATTCTGAGATATTGCAAAAAAAAAAGCAATACAAATGTATTCCATCATAATTCCTAATCCAAACGTGCAAAATGTCAAAAAATGCCTGTGATATTGAATCCATTTGAGTTTTACTAGACACAGTTGTTTTTTTATGGTTCGCAAATACAAACATTTGGTTTTACTCAATACACGGGCAAAGTGTCTAATAATGCCTGAATAAATGTATCATTTTGAGTTTTACTGAAAAAAAAAACATATGGTAAGGTTTGAAAAAACAAAAACTAATTTTTTACCCAATTTCACAGTAAAGTACTGAGAATCCTGAGCTAATGCGAAAAAAGCAATGAAAAGTCCTCCAACATAATTCCTAATCCAAACGTGCAAAATGTCTAAAAATGCCTGCGATATTGAATCCATGTGAGTTTTACTAGATGCAGTTGTTTTTTTATGGTATGCAAATACAAACATTTGGTTTTACTCAATATGACTGTATACTGTAACACTCAATACGACAGTTATTTAAACATAATTCCTACACCACACATGAACAATGGCTAATAATGCCTGAAGGAATGCGTCTTTGGGAGTTTTGCTGGAAACATATGCTTTTGTAAATCTTGCAAATGCAACAACTAGTTTTTTACTCAATATGACAATAATTTTTTTAGAATCCTGAGATAATGCTAAAAAAGGAATACAAATGTATTCAAACATAACTTCTAAACAACACATGCAAAATGGCTAATAATTCCTACACTGTAAAAAAAAAAATCATATTTTATGGTTAATTTACTTTAAATTTCTACTGTAATTTTTTTTTTTTTAAATAGGTTATAAAACTGAAGAATTGAAGACATTATCGGTAAATAAACAAATTGTCTGTTATTTTAAGTAATATGCCAGTAGTGACAAACTATGTATATTACTATTTTTTATTACAGAAAAATACCAAATCAATAATACATATCATTTTCTGTTTTCTCAAATTACTTTCAAATTCATGTAAAATTACAGTAATTAACTTCCATTTAACATGTACTTGTTATATAAAAGTCCATGTCCATATTAACAATCTACCAGTTTTGTATGTAATTTAAAGGAATATCTTATTTTTTTTAATATGTATGTGTATTTTTGTTGAAAAATATTTGTAGCCTGTCATATAAAGGTTTATGCTTGTACAAACAATTTAAGATTTTTCTCTGTAATATGACACACGTTGGTGGCCATACAAATATATTTAACAGTTACAAATATGCGCCACACCGTGAACCCACATCAAACAAGAATGACAAACACATTTCACGAGAACATCTTCACCGTAACACAAAATAAACACAAAACAAATACAAAAGAACAAATACCCAGAATGCCAAGCAGCGCTACTCTTCCGGGCTACACCCCCGCAACCACCAAACCCCGCCCACCTCAACCGACACATGGAAAGGGCGGTGATGTGGTGGGGTGTTGGCGGGGGTGTAGCCCGGAAGAGTAGCGCTGCATGTAATTCTGGGTATTTGTTCTTTTGTGTTTATTTTGTGTTACGGTGAAGATGTTCTCCCAAAATGTGTTTGTCATTCATTGTGTGATGTGGGTTCACATTGTTTCGCATATTTGTAACAATGTTAAAAATGTTTGTACAGCCACCGTCAGTGTGATCTATATGGCTGTTGATCAAGTACGTCTTGTGGTCAACATTGTATGACCAATGAACCCTTGTACAACGTGCGTGCATCTACTTTTGGCAGGCTGTTAGTTTGCTGAATTAGTGAGCATAAAGCAACATTGTCAAGGAAGTTGAAGGCAATGTTGTCACAGGCATCACCTTAAAATGATTGTCACACTGATAAATAAACAATACTTTGCGAGAGACACAAGAAGTCTCTTTATATTTTGGGAGGATTGGCAAGCATGTTGCTAAGTCTAGATTGCCATTCAAAGAAGGTGAATCCACTTTTCATGTAGTTTCAGCATCCGGTGGACCCTAGTTAAATTGAGTTAGAAACCCCTGATCTTAACAACTCAGAAAAAGTCTGTGAAATAATAGCATTTTTCTGTGGTACTGCCAGCATTGTCACATCATTAAAGTTGGTTGATCGTATTAATTTGGAAAAACCCTGTGGAATAAAAGTATTTTTCTGCAAAACTATTTGCATCGTTACTTTATTAAGGGTGGTTGAATTTAATAATTTGGTAAAAGTCTGTAAAATTACGATATTTTTCCGCAAAACGTTTCATGAAAATTTCTGTAAGTATGTTTTTGATTATTATTTGGTTTACAATGTTTTACTTAAATTTTATAGTTTCGTTTGGCAGCCGTATCTGCCAGTAGATGACAGTTTTTTTTACAGATTTTTTTTACAGTGTAGAGACATTTATCTTTTTCAGTTTTACTAGAAAAAATATATTTTTTAAGGTTCTCAAACACACAAGGTACACTGTAAAAAAAAATTATGTAAAAAAAAAACTGTAATATACTGGCAGCTACGTCTACCAAATGAAAACCATAAAATTAAAGTAAAACACTGTATACCAAATAATAAACTAAAACATATTTACAGAAATGTTCATTAAACGTTTTGCGGAAAAGTATAAACACATTTCAGATTTTTACTAAATTGTTAAGATCAACCACCTTTAATAAAGTGACGATGCAAACAGCTCTGCAGAAAGATACCTTTTTTCTACAGAGTTTTTCCAATTAGTTACGATCAACCAACTTTAATGGAGTGACAATGCTGGCAGTTCCACAGAAAAATACCATTGTTTTACAGATTTTTTCTGAATTATTAGGTTCAGGGGTCTCAAACTCAGTGTACAGGGGGGCTACAGTGTGTAGAAACTACGTGAAGAGTGGATTAGCCTTCTTTGAATGGCTATACCGACATGGCAACATACTTGAGATAAAAGGAAAAAAACAATAAAAATGTATTCCAACATAATTCCTAATCAAAACTTGCAAAATGTCTAAAAATGCCTATGATATTGAATACATGTGAGTTTTACTAGATACAGTTGTTTTTCTATGGTTTGCAAATACAAAATTGAGGTTTTACTCAATATGACTGAATACTGTAACACTCAATATGACAGTTATTTAAACATAACTCCTACACCACACATGAAAATGGCTAATAATGCCTGAAATAATGGGAGTTTTACTCGAAACATATGCTTTTTTAAATCTTGCAAATGCAAAAAGTAGTTTTTTATTCAATATAACTATAATAGTCTTAGAATCCTGAGATAATGCGAAAAAAGCAATAAAAATGTATTCCAACATAACTTCTAAACAACAGGTGCAAAATGGCAAATAATGCCTAGAGATATGTATTTTTGTTAGTTGTGCTAGAAAAATGATCTTTTGTAAGGTTTGCAAAGACACAAGTTTGTTTTTTTATTCAATATAACAGTGTAACCGTCATACTAATATGAAAGGTTTATAATCATAACTCCAAAACTAAACGTGAACTTTGTCTAAAAAAGCATGTAATATTGAATTTATGTGAGTTTTACCAGAATCGGGTATTTTGGAAAGAATCACAAATACAAAAACTAGGTTTTACTCAATATGACTGTATACTGTAACGCCCAATATGACAGTATACAGTCATATTGAGTAAAACCTCATTTTTGTTTTTGCAAACTATAAAAAAAAAAAACTGTATCTAGTAAAACTAACATTTATTTAATATTAGAGGCATTTTTAGACATTTTACACGTTTGGATTAGGAGTTATGTTTGAATACCTTTTTTTTTTCTTCGCATTATCTCAGGATTCTAAGAACATTATAGTCATATTGAGTAAAAAACTACTTTTTGCATTTGCAAGATTTAAAAAAGCATATGCTTCGAGTAAAACTCCCAAAGATCCATTATTTCAGGCATTATTAGCCATTTTTCATGTGTGGTGTAGGAGTTATGTTTAAATAACTGTCATATTGAGTGTTACAGTATACAGTCATATTGAGTAAAACCTAGTTTTTGTATTTCTGATTCTTTCCAAAATACCCGATTCTGTTAAAACTCGCATAAATTCAATATTACAGGCTTTTTTAGACAAATTTCAAGTTTGGTTTTGGAGTTATGATTATAAACCTTTCATATTTAGTATGATAGTTACACTGTTATATTGAATAAAAAAAACTAACTTGTGTCTTTGTTAACCTTACAAAAGATCAATTTTCTAGTACAACTAACAAAAATACACATCTCTAGGCATTATCAGCCATTTTTCATGCGTTGTTTGGAAGTTATGTTTGAATACATTTTTATTGCTTTTTTTGCATTATCTCAGGATTCTAAGTACATTACCTTCAAATTGAGTAAAAAATTATATTTTGTTTTTGCAAACCTTGCCAAATGTTTTTTTTTTTTCAGGAAAACTCTCAAAGATGCATTTCCTCAGGCATTATTTGACATTTTGCACATTTGGATTGGGAGTTATGTTGGAATACATTTTTATTGCTTTTTTCGCATTATCTCAGGAATCTAAGAACATTAATGTCATGTTGAGTAACAAAACAACTTTTTGCATTTGCAAAATTTAAAAACTGTATGCTTTGAGTAAAACTCCCAAAGATGCATTATTTCAGGCATTATTAGACATTTTTCATGTGTGGTGTAGGAGTTATGTTTAAATAACTGTCATATTGAGTGTTACACTATACAGTCATATTGAGTAAAACCTCGTTTTTGTATTGCAAACAATAAAAAAAACCTGTATCTAGTAAAACTCACATTTATTCAATATCACAGGTATTTTTAGACATTTTGAACGTTTGAATTAGGAATTTTGTTGGAAATACCTTTTAATTGCTTTTTTCACATTATCTCAGGATTCTATGTACATTACTGTCAAATTAGTAGAAAAATACTTTTTGTTTTCGCCAACCTTACCAAAAGTTTTTTTTCCAGAAAAAACTCTCAAAGATACATTTTCTTCCGGCATTTTTAGGACATGTTGCATTTCTACTTTTGGAGTTATGTTTAAAAAACTGTCATTTTGGCGGTGGCGCAGTGGGGAGAGTGGCCTTGCGCAACCCGAGCGTCCCTGGTTTAAACATAACTCCAACACCGCACATGAAAATGGCTAATAATGCCCTGAAATAATGCATCTTTGGGAGTTTTACTAGAAACATATCCTTTTTTAAATATTGCAAATGCCAAAAGTAGTTTTTTACTCAATATGACTACAAAGTCTTACAATCCTGACATATGCGAAAAAAGTAATAAAAATGTATTCAAAACTTAACTTCTAAAAAACACATGCAAAATGGCTGATAATGCCTAGAGATATGTATTTTTGTTAGTTGTACTAGAAAAATGGTCCTTTGTAAGGTTTGCAAAGACACACGTTTGTTTTTTTATTCAAGATAACAGTGTAACTGTCATACTAAATATGAAAGGTTTATAATCATAACTCCAAAACCAAACTTGAAATTTGGTCTAAAAAATCCTGTAATATTGAATTTATGTGAGTTTTAACAGAATCAGGTATTTTGGAGAGGTTCACAAATACAAAAATTATGTTTTCCTGGCCTCATATTGGTCACACTCAAAATGACAATTTTTGAAACATAACTCCAAAAGTAGAAATGCAACATGTCAAATAATGCCTGAAGAAATGTATCTTTGAGAGTTTTTTCTGTAAAAAAAAACATTTGGTAAGGTTGGCGAAAAAAAAAAGTATTTTTCTACTAATTTGACAGTAATGTACTTAGAATCCTGAGATAATGCAAAAAAAGCAATACAAATGTATTCCAACATAATTCCCTAATTCAAACGTTCAAAATGTCTAAAAATGCCTGTGATAATTAATACATGTGAGTTTTAGTAGAAACAGTTTTTTTTGATTGTTTGCAAATACAAAAATGAGGTTTTACTCAATATGACTGTATAATTTAACACTCAATATGACAGTTATTTAAACATAACTCCTACACCACACATGAAAAAATGCAAATAATGTCTGAAATAATGCATCTTTGGGAGTTTTACTCGAAGCATACGTTTTTTTAAATTTTGCAAATGCAAAAAGTTGTTTTTTACTCAACATGACTATAATGTTCTTAGATTCCTGAGATACTGCGAAAAAAGCAATAAAAACATAACTCCTAATCCAAACGTGCAAAATGTCTAAAAATGCCTGTTATATTAAATACATGTGAGTTTTACTAGACACAGTTGTTTTTTTTATAGTTTGCAAAAACAAAAATGAGGTTTTTACTCAATATGACTGTATACTGTAACACTCAATATGACAGTTATTTAAACATAAATCCAACACCACACATGAAAAACGGATAATAATTTCTAAAATAATGCATCTTGGGAATTTTACTCGAAACATATGCTTTTTTAAATATTGCAAATGCAAAAAGTAGTTTTTTACTCAATATGACTACATAGACTTACAATCCTGACATAATGCAAAATAAGTTAAAAAAAATGTATTCAAACATAACTTCTAAAAAAACACATGCAAAATGGCTAATAATGCCTAGAGATATGTATTTTTGTAGTTGTACTAGAAAAATGATCTTTTGTAAGGTTTGCAAAGACACAAGTTAGTTTTTTGATTCAATATAACAGTGTAACAGTCATACTAAATATGAAAGGTTTATAATCATAACTCCAAAACCAAACTTGAAATTTGTCTAAAAAGCCTATAATATTGAATTTATGTGAGTTTTAACAGAATCAGGTATTTTGGAGAGGTTCACAATACAAAAATGAGGTTTTCCCTGGTCTCATATTGGTCACACTCAAAATAAATAAATAAATGATAAATGGGTTGTACTTGTATAGCGCTTTTCTACCTTCAAGGTACTCAAAGCGCTTTGACACTACTTCCACATTTACCCATTCACACACACATTCACACACTGATGGAGGGAGCTGCCATGCAAGGCGCTAACCAGCACCCATCAGGAGCAAGGGTGGAGTGTCTTGCTCAGGACACAATGGACGTGACGAGGTTGGTACTAGGTGGGATTTGAACAAGGGACCCTCGGGTTGCGCAAGGCCACTCTCCCCACTGCGCCACGCCAAAATGACAGTTTTTGAAACATAACTCCAAAAGCAGAAATGCAACATGTCTAAAAATGCCTGAAGAAATGTATCTTTGAGAGTTTTTCTGGAAAAAAATACTTTTGGTAAGGTTGGCGAAAACAAAAAGTATTTTTCTACTAATTTGACAGTAATGTACTTAGAATCCTGAGATAATGCGAAAAAAGCAATTAAAAGGTATTCCAACATAATTCCTAATTCAAACGTTCAAAATGTCTAAAAATACCTGTGATATTGAATAAATGTGAGTTTTACTAGATACAGGTTTTTTTATGGTTTGCAAATACAAAAATGAGGTTTTACTCAATATGACTGTATAATGTAACACTCAATATGACAGTTATTTAAACATAACTCCTACACCACACATGAAAAATGTCTAATAATGCCTGAAATAATGCATCTTTGGGAGTTTTACTCAAAGCATAAGCTTTTTTAAATTTTGCTAATGCAAAAAGTAGTTTTTTACTCAACATGACATTAATGTTCTTAGATTCCTGAGAAAATGCGAAAAAAGCAATAAAAATGTGTTCCAACATAACTTCTAAACAACACATGAAAAATGGCTAATAATGCGTAGAGATGTGTAATTGTGTTAGTTGTACTAGAAAAATGATCTTTTGTAAGGTTAGCAAAGACAAAAGTTGTTTTTTTATGCAATATAACAGTGTAACTGTCATATTCAATAAGAAAGGTTTATAATCATAACCCCAAAACCAAACTTGAAATTTGTCTAAAAAAGCCTGTAATATTGAATTTATGTGAGTTTTACCAGAAACTGGTATTTTGGAAAGAATCACAAATACAAACATTGGGTTTTACTGGCCTCATATTGGTCACACTCAAAATGACAGTTTTTGAAACAAAAATCCAAAAATATGCATGCAAAATGTCTAATAATGCCTGAAAAAATGCATCTTTGAGAGTTTTCCTGAAAAAAAAAAACATTTGGCAAGGTTTGCAAAAACAAAATCTAATTTTTCACTCAATTTGACAGTAATGTACTTAGAATCCTGAGATAAAGCAAAAAAAACAATAAAAATTTATCCCAACATAATTCCTAATCCAAAGGTGCAAAATGTCTAAAAATGCCTATGATATTGAATACATGTGAGTTTTACTAGATACAGTTGTTTTTCTATGGTTTGAGATATCCTGAGATAATGCGAAGAAAGCAATAAAAATGTATTCCGACATAACTTCTAAACAACACATGCAAAATGGCTAATAATGCCTAGAGATATGTATTTTTGTTAGTTGTACTAGAAAAATTATCTTTTGTAAGGTTTGCAAAGACACAAGTTAGTTTTTTTATTGTATATAACAGTGTAACTGTCATACTAAATATGAAAGGTTTATAATCATAACTCCAAAATCAAACCTGAAATGTGTCTAAAAAAGCCTGTATTATTGAATTTATGTGAGTTTTAACAGAATCACATATTTTGGAGAGGTTCACAAATACAACAATTATGTTTTCCTGGCCTCATATTGGTCACACTCAAAATGACAGTTTTTGAAACATAACTCCAAAAGTAGAAATGCAAAATGTCTAATAATGCCTGAAGAAATGTATCTTTGAGAGTTTTTCTGGAAAAAAAACATTTGGTAAGGTTGGCGAAAACAAAAAGTATTTTTCTACTGATTTGACAGTACTTAGAATCCTGAGATAATGCGAAAAAAGTTATACCAACGTATTCCAACATAATTCCTAATTCAATTGTTCAAAATGTCTAAAAATGCCTGTGATATTGAATACATGTGAGTTTTACTAGATACCGTTTTTTTTTGATGGTTTGCAAATACAAAAACGAGGTTTTACTCAATATGACTGTATAATTTAACACTCAATATGACAGTTATTTAAACATAACTCCTACACCACACATGCAAAATGTCTAGTACTGCCTGAAGAAATGCATCTTTGAGTATTTTGCTGGAAAAAAAAACATTTGGCAAGGTTTGCAAGAAAAAAATATACTGTTTTACTCAATTTGAAGGTAATGTACTTAGAATCCTGAGATAATGCGAAAAAAGCAATACAAACGTATTCAAACATAACTTCTAAACAACACATGAAAAATGTCTGATAATGCCTACAGATGTGTATTTTTGTCAGTTGTACTAGAAAAATGATCTTTTGTAAGGTTAGCAAAGACACAAGTTACTTTTTTCATTCAATATAACAGTGTAACTGTCATACTAAATATGTGAAGTGAAATATATTTATATAGCGCTTTTCTCTAGTGACTCAAAGCTTTTTACATAGTGAAACCCAATATATAAGTTACATTTAAACCAGTGTGGGTGGCACTGGGAGCAGGTGGGTAAAGTGTCTTGCCCAAGGACACAACGACAGTGACTAGGATGGCGGAAGCGGGAATCGAACTTGCAACCCTCAAGTTGCTGGCACGGCCACTCTACCAACCGAGCTATACCGGTTTATAATCATAACTCCAAAACCAAACTTGAAATTTGTCTAAAAAAGCCTGTAATATTGAATGTATGTGAGTTTTACCAGAATCGGGTATTTTGGAAAGAATCACAAATACAAAAACTAAGTTTTACTCAATATGACTGTATACTGTAAAACTCAATATGACAGTTATTTAAACATAACTCCTACACCACACATGAAAGATGGCTAATAATGCCTGAAATAATGCAACTTTGGGAGTTTTACTCGAAGTATATGCTTTTTTAAATCTTGCAAATGAAAAAAATTGTTTTTTACTCATTATGACTATAATGTTCTTCAAATCCTGAGATAATGCGAAAAAAGCAATAAAAATGTATTCCAACATAACTCCCAATCCAAATGTGCAAAATGTCTAAAAATGCCTGTGATATTGAATTAATGTTAGTTTTACTAGATACAGTTGTTTTTCTATGGTTTGCAAATACAAAATTTAGGTTTTACTCAATGTGACTGTATACTGTAACACTCAATATGACAGTTATTTAAACATAACTCCTACACCACACATGCAAAATGTCTAATAATGCCTGAAGAAATGCATCTTTGAGAGTTTTCCTGAAAAAAAAAAAACATTTGGCAAGGTTTGCAAAAACCAAAAAATAATGTTTTACTCAATTTGACAGTAATGTACTTAGAATCCGGAGATAATGCGAAAAAAGCAATAAAATTGTATTCAAACATAACTTCCAAACAACGCATGAAAAATGGCCGATAATGCCTAGACATGTGTATTTTTGTTAGTTGTACTAGAAAATGTGTCTTTTTAAGGTTAGCAAAGACACAAGTTAGTTTTTTTATTCAATATAACAGTGTAACTATCATACTAAATATTAAAGTTTTATAATCATAACTCCAAAACCAAACTTGAAATTTGTCTTAAAAAGCCTGTAATATTGAATTTATGTGAGTTTTAACAGAATCAGGTATTTTGGAGAGGTTCACAAATACAAAAATTAGGTTTTCCTGGCCTCATATTGGTCACACTCAAAATGACAGTTTTTGAAACAAAAATCCAAAAATATGCATGCAAAATGTCTAATAATGCCTGAAAAAAGGCATCTTTGAGAGTTTTCCTGAAAAAAAAAAACATTTGACAAGGTTTGCAAAAAAACAAAATATATTTTTTTACTCAATTTGACAGTAATGTACTTAGAATCCTGAGATAAGGCGAAAAAAACAATAAAAATGTATTCCACCATAATTCCTAATCCAAACGTGAAAAATGTCTAAAAAATGCCTGTGATATTGAATACATGTGAGTTTTACTAGATACAGTTGTTTTTCTATGGTTTGCAAATACAAAAATGAAGTTTTAGTCATTATGACTGTATACTGTAACACTCAATATAACAGTTATTTAAACATAAATCCTACACAAAACATAAATAATGGCTAATAATGCCTGAAAAAATGCATCTTTGGGAGTTTTACTGGAAGCATATGCTTTTTTAAATTTTGCAAATGCAAAAAGTTGTTTTTTAATCAATATGACTATAATGTTCTTAGAATCCTGAGATAATGCGAAAAAAGCAATAAAAATGTATTCCAACATAATACCTAATTCAAACGTGCAAAATGTCTAGAAATGCCTTCGATATTGAATAAATGTTAGTTTTACTAGATGCAGTTGTTTTTCTATGGTTTGCAAATACAAAATTGAGGATTTACTCAATATGACTGTATACTGTAACACTCAATATGACAGTTATTTAAACATAACTCCTAAACTACACATGTAAAATGTCTAATAATGCCTGAAAAAATGCATCTTTGGGAGTTTTACTCGAAACATATGCTTTTTAAAATTTGGCAAATGCAAAAAGTAGTTTTTTACTCAATATGACTATAATGTTCTTAGAATCCTGAGATAATGCGAAAAAAGCAATAAAAATGTATTCCAACCTAACTCCTAATCCAAACCTGCAAAATGTCTAAAAATGCCTGTGATATTGAGTAAATGTTAGTTTTTCTAGATACAGTGGTTTTTCTATGGTTTGCAAATACAACATTTAGGTTTTACTCAATATGACTGTATACTGTAACACTCAATATGACAGTTATTTAAACATAACTCCTACACCACACATGAAAAATGGCTAATAATGCCTGAAATAATGCATCTTTGGGGGTTTCACTCGAAGCATATGCTTTTTTAAATCTTGCAAATGCAAAAAGTAGTTTTTTTCGCAATATGACTATAATGTTCTTAGAATCCTTAGATAATGCGAAAAAAGCAATAAAAATGTATTCCAACATAACTCCTAATCCAAACGTGCAACATGTCTAAAAATGCCTGTGATAAGGAATACATGTTAGTTTTACTAGATACAGTTGTTTTTTTATGGTTTGCAAATACAAAATTTAGGTTTTACTCAATATGACTGTATACTGTAACACTCAATATGACAGTTATTTAAACATAACTCCTACACCAAACATGAAAAATGGCTAATAATGCCTGAAATAATGCATCTTTGGGGGTTTCACTCGAAGCATATGCTTTTTTAATTCTTGCTAATGCAAAAAGTAGTTTTTTTTCGCAATATGACTATAATGTTCTTAAAATCCTGAGATAATGCGAAAAAAGCAATAAAAATGTATTCAAACATAACTCCTAATCCAAACGTGCAAAATGTCTAAAAATGTCTGTGATAAGTAATACATGTTAGTTTTACTAGATACAGTTGTTTTTCTATAGTTTGCAAATACAAAATGTATGTTTTACTCAATATGACTGTATACTGTAACACTCAATATGACAGTTATTTAAACATAACTCCTACACCACACATGAAAAATGGCTAATAATGCCTGAAATAATGCATCTTTGGGAGTTTTATTCGAAACATATGCTTTTTTAAATCTTGCAAATGCAAAAAGTAGGTTTTATTCAATATTACTATAATAGTCTTAGAATCCTGAGATAATGAGAAAAAAGCAATAAAAATGTATTCAAACATAACTTTTAATGAACACATGCAAAATGGCTAATAATGCCTAGAGATATGTATTTTTGTTAGTTGTACTAGAAAAATGATCTTTTGTAAGGTTTGCAAAGACACAAGTTAGTTTTTTTATTCAATATAACAGTGTAACTGTCATATTAAATATGAAAGGTTTATAATCATAACTCCAAAACTAAACGTGAAATTTGTCTAAAAAAGCATGTAATATTGAATTTATGTGACTTTTACCAGAATCGGGTATTTTGGAAAGAATCACAAATACAAAAACCAGGTTTTACTCAATATGACTGTATACTGTAACGCCCAATATGACAGTTATTTAAACATAACTCCTACACCACACATGAAAAATGGCTAATAATGCCTGAAATAATGCATCTTTGGGAGTTTTACTCGAAACATATGCTTTTTTAAATCTTGCAAATGCAAAAAGTAGTTTTTATTCAATATGACTATAATAGTCTTAGAATCCTGAGATAATGCGAAAAAAGCAATAAAATGTATTCAAACATAACTTTCAAACAACACATGCAAAATGGCTAATAATGCCTAGAGATATGTATTTTTGTTAGTTGTACTAGAAGAATTATCTTTTGTAAGGTTTGCAAAGACACAAGTTAGTTTTTTTATTCCATATTACAGTGTAACTGTCATACTAAATATGAAAGGTTTATAATCATTACTCCAAAACCAAACTTGAAATTTGTCTAAAAAAGCCTGTAATATATAATTTACGTGAGTTTTACCAGAATCGGGTATTTTGGAAAGAATCACAAATACAAACATTGGGTTTTACTGGCCTCATATTGGTCACACTCAAAATGACAGTTTTTGAAACAAAACTCCAAAAATATGCATGCAAAATGTCTAATAATGCCTGAAGAAATGCATCTTTGAGAGTTTTCCTGAAAAAAAACAAACATTTGGCAATATTTGCAAAAACAAAATATAATTTTTTACTCAATTTGACAGTAATGTACTTAGAATCCTGAGATAAAGCGAAAAAAACAATAAAAATGTATTCCAACATAATTCCTAATCCAAACGTGCAAAATGTCTAAAAAAGTCTCTGATATTGAATACATGTGAGTTTTACTAGATACAGTTGTTTTTCTATGGTTTGCAAATACAAAAATGAGGGTTTAGTCAATATGACTGTATACTGTAACACTCAATATAACAGTTATTTAAACATAAATCCCACACAACACATGAAAAATGGCTAATAATGCCTGAAATAATGCATATTTTGGAGTTTTACTGGAAGCATATGCTTTTTTTAATTTTGCAAATGCAAAAAGTAGTTTTTTACTCAATATGACTATAATATTCTTAGAATCCTGAGATAATGCGAAAAAAGCAATACAAATGTATTCCAACATAACTCCTAATCCAAACGTGCAAAATGTCTAAAAATGCCTGTGATATTGAATAATTGTTAGTTTTACTAAATACAGTTGTTTTTTAATGGTTTGCAAATACAAAATTTAGGTTTTACTCAATATGACTGTATACTGTAACACTCAATATGACAGTTATTTAAACATAAGTCCTACACCACACATGGAAAATAGCTAATAATGCCTGAAATAATGCATCTTTGGGGGTTTCACTCGAAGAATGTGCTTTTTTAAATCTTGCAAATGCAAAAAGTAGTTTTTTTTCTCAATATGACTATAATGTTCTTAGAATCCTGAGATAATGCGAAAAAAGCAATAAAAATGTATTCCAACATAACTCCTAATCCAAACGTGCAAAAGTTCTAAAAATGCCTGTGATAAGGAATACATGTTAGTTTTACTAGATACAGTTGTTTTTCTATGGTTTGCAAATACAAAATGTAGGTTTTAATCAATATGACTGTATACTGTAACACTCAATATGACAGTTATTTAAACATAAGTCCTACACCACACATGGAAAATGGCTAATAATGCCTGAAATAATGCATCTTTGGGGGTTTCACTCGAAGCATATGCTTTTTTAAATCTTGCAAATGCAAAAAGTAGTTTTTTTCTCAATATGACTATAATGTTCTTAGAATCCCGAGATAATGCGAAAAAAGCAATTAAAATGTATTCCAACATAACTCCTAATCCAAACGTGCAAAATGTCTAAAAATGCCTGTGATAAGGAGTACATTTCAGTTTTACTAGATACAGTTGTTTTTCTATGGTTTGCAAATACAAAATGTAGGTTTTACTCAATATGACTGTATACTGTAACACTCAATATGACAGTTATTTAAACATAACTCCTACACCACACATGAAAAATGGCTAATAATGCCTGAAATAATGCATCTTTGGGAGTTTTACTCGAAACATATGCTTTTTTAAATCTTGCAAATGCAAAAAGTAGTTTTTATTCATTATGACTATAATAGTCTTAGAATCCTGAGATAATGCGAAAAAAGCAATAAAATGTATTCAAACATAACTTTTAAACAACACATGCAAAATGGCTAATAATGCCTAGAGATATGTATTTTTGTTAGTTGTACTAGAAAATGATCTTTTGTAAGGTTTGCAAAGACACATGTTAGTTTTTTTATTCAATATAACAGTGTAACTGTCATACTAAATATGAGAGGTTTATAATCATAACTCCAAAACTAAACTTGAAATTTGTCTAAAAAAGCCTTTAATATTGAATTTATGTGAGTTTTAACAGAATCGGGTATTTTGGAAAGAATCACAAATACAAGAAACTAGGTTTTACTCAATATGACTGTATAACATTTATTCAATATCACAGGTATTTTTAGACATTTTGCACGTTTGGATTAGGACTTTTGTTGGAATACATTTTTATTGCTTTTTTCGCTTTATCTCAGGAATCTAAGTACATTACTGTCAAATTGAGTAAAAAATTATATTTTGTTTTTGCAAACCTTGCCAAATGTTTTTTTTTTCAGGAAAACTCTCAAAGATGCCTTTTTTCAGGCATTATTAGACATTTTGCATGCATATTTTTGGATATTTGTTTCAAAAACTGTCATTTTGAGTGTGACCAATATGAGGCCAGCAAAACCCAATGTTTGTATTTGTGATTCTTTCCAAAATACCCGATTCTGGTAAAACTCACGTAAATTCAATATTACAGGCTTTTTTAGACAAATTTCAAGTTTGGTTTTGGAGTTATGATTATAAACCTTTCATATTTAGTATGACAGTTACACTGTTATATGGAATAAAAAAACTAACTTGTGTCTTTGCAAACCTTACAAAAGATCATTTTTCTAGTACAACTAACAAAAATACATATCTCTAGGCATTATTAGCCTATTTGCATGTGTTGTTTAGAAGTTATGTGGGAATACATTTTTATTGCTTTTTTCGCATTATCTCAGGATTCTAAGACTATTATAGTCATATTGAATAAAAACTACTTTTTGCATTTGCAATATTTAAAAAAGCATATGTTTCGAGTAAAACTCCCAAAGATGCATTATTTCAGGCATTATTAGCCAATTTTCATGTGTGGTGTAGGAGTTATGTTTAAATAACTGTCATATTGAGTGTTACAGTATACAGTCATATTGAGTAAAACCTACATTTTGTATTTGCAAACCATAGGAAAACAACTGTATCTAGTAAAACTAACATGTATTCCTTATCACAGGCATTTTTAGACATTTTGCACGTTTGGATTAGGAGTTATGTTGGAATACATTTTTATTGCTTTTTTCGCATTATCTCAGGATTCTAAGAACATTATAGTCATATTGAGAAAAAAACTACTTTTTGCATTTGCAAGATTTAAAAAAGCATATGCTTTGAGTAAAACTCCAAAAGATGCATTATTTCAGGCATTATTAGCCATTTTTCATGTGTGGTGTAGGACTTATGTTTAAATAACTGTCATATTGAGTGTTACAGTATACAGTCATATTGAGTAAAACCTAAATTTTGTATTTGCAAACCATAAAAAAACAACTGTATTTAGTAAAACTAACAATTATTCAATATCACAGGCATTTTTAGACATTTTGCACGTTTGGATTAGGAGTTATGTTGGAATACATTTTTATTGCTTTTTTCGCATTATCTCAGGATTCTAAGAATATTATAGTCATATTGAGTAAAAAACTACTTTTTGCATTTGCAAAATTTAAAAAAGCATATGCTTCCAGTAAAACTCCAAAATATGTATTATTTCAGACAATATTAGCCATTTTTCATGTGTTGTGTGGGATTTATGTTTAAATAACTGTTATATTGAGTGTTACAGCATACAGTCATATTGACTAAACCCTCATTTTTCTATTTGCAAACCATAGAAAAACAACTGTATCTAGTAAAACTCACATGTATTCAATATCAGAGACTTTTTTAGACATTTTGCACGTTTGGATTAGGAATTATGTTGGAATACATTTTTATTGCTTTTTTCGCTTTATCTCAGGATTTTAAGAACATTATAGTCATATTGAGAAAAAAAACTACTTTTTGCATTTGCAAGATTTAAAAAAGCATATGCTTCCAGTGAAACCCCCATAGATGCATTATTTCAGGCATTATTAGCCATTTCCCATGTGTGGTGTAGGACTTATGTTTAAATAACTGTCATATTGAGTGTTACAGTATACAGTCATATTGAGGAAAACCTAAATTTTGTATTTGCAAACCATAGAAAAACAACTGTATCTAGTAAAACTAACAATTATTCAATATCACAGGCATTTTTAGAAATGTTGCACGTTTGGATTAGGAGTTATGTTGGAATACATTTTTATTGCTTTTTTCGCATTATCTCAGGATTCTAAGAACATTGTAGTCATATTGAGTAAAAAATTACTTTTTGCATTTGCAAGATTTAAAACAGCATATGTTTCGAGTAAAACTCCCAAAGATGCATTATTTCAGGCATTATTAGACATTTTGCATGTGTGGTTTAGGAGTTATGTTTAAATAACTGTTATATTGAGTGTTACAGTATACAGTCATATTGAGTAAAACCTAAATTTTGTATTTGCAAACCATAGAAAAACAACTGTATCTCGTAAAACTAACATTATTTCAATATCACAGGCATTTGTAGACATTTTGCACGTTTGGATTAGGAGTCCTATTGGAATACATTTTTATTGCTTTTTTCTTATTATCTCAGGATTCTAAGAACATTATAGTCATATTGAGTAAAAAACTACTTTTTGCATTTGCAAGATTTAAAACAGCATATATTTCGAGTAAAACGTCCAAAGATGCATTATTTCAGGCATTATTAGCCATTTTTCATGTGTGGTGTAGGAGTTATGTTTAAATAACTGTCATATTAAGTGTTACAGTGTTACATATAGAGTAAAACCTAAATTTTGTATTTGCAAACCATAGAAAAACAACTGTATCTAGTAAAACTAACATTAATTCAAAATCACAGGCATTTTTAGACATTTTGCACGTTTGGATTAGGAGTTATGTTGGAATACTTTTTTATTGCTTTTTTCGCATTATCTCAGGATTCTAAGAACATTATAGTCATATTGAGTAAAAAACTACTTTTTGCATTTGCAAGATTTAAAAAAGCATATGTTTCAAGTAAAACTCCCAAAGATGCATTATTTCAGGTATTTTTAGCCATTTTCATGTCGGAGTAATGTTTAAATAACTGTCATATTCAGTGTTACAGTATACAGTCATATTGACTAAACCCTCATTTTTGTTTTTAAAAAATAGAAAAACAACTGTATCTAGTAAAACTCACATGTATTCAATATCAGAGACATTTTTAGACATTTTGCACGTTTGGATTAGGAATTATGTTGGAATACATTTGTATTATTTTTTTCGCTTTATCTCAGGATTTTAAGTACATTACTGTCAAATTGAGTAAAAAATTATATTTTGTTTTTGCAAATATTGCCAAATGTTTTTTTTTCCAGGAAAACTCTCAAAGATGCCTTTCTTCAGGCATTATTAGACATTTGCAATTATATTTTTGAAGTTTTGTTTCAAAAACTCTCATTTTGTGTGTGACCAATATGAGGCCGGTAAAACCCAATGTTTGTATTTGTGATTCTATCCAAAATACCCGATTCTTGTAAAACTCACGTAAATTCAATATTATAGGCTTTTTTAGACAAATTTCAAGTTTGGTTTTGGAGTTATTATTATAAACCTTTCATATTTAGTCTGACAGTTACACTGTTATATGGAATAAAAAAACTAACTTGTGTCTTTGCAAACCTTACAAAAGATCATTTTCCTAGTACAACTAACAAAAATACATATCTCTAGGCATTACTAGCCATTTTGCATGTGTTGTTTAGAACTTATGTTGGAATATATTTTTATTGCTTTTTTCGCATTATCTCAGGATTCTAAGACTATTGTAGTCATTTTGAATAAAAAACAACTTTTTGCATTTGCAAGATTTAAAAAAACATATGTTTCAAGTAAAACTCCCAAAGGTGCATTATTTCAGGCATTATTAGCCATTTTCCATGTGTTGTGTGGGATTTATGTTTAAATAACTGTTATATTGAGTGTTACAGTATACAGTCATATTGACTAAACCCTCATTTTTCTATTTGCAAACCATAGAAAAACAACTGTATCTAGTAAAACTCACATGTATTCAATATCAGAGACTTTTTTAGACATTTCGCACGTTTGGATTAGGAATTATGTTGGAATACATTTTTATTGTTTTTTTCGCTTTATCTCAGAATTCTAAGTACATTACTGTCAAATTGAGTAAAAAATTATATTTTGTTTTTGCAAATATTGCCAAATGTTTTTTTTTTTTCAGGAAAACTCTCAAAGATGCATTTCTTCAGGCATTATTAGACATTTTGCATGCATATTTTTGGAGTTTTGTTTCAAAAACTGTCATTTTGAGTGTGACCAATATGAGGCCAGTAAAACCCAATGTTTGTATTTGTGATTCTTTCCAAAATACCCGATTCTGGTAAAACTCACGTAAATTATATATTACAGGCTTTTTTAGACAAATTTCAAGTTTGGTTTTGGAGTTATGATTATAAACCTTTCATATTTAGTATGACAGTTACACTGTTATATGGAATAAAAAAACTAACTTGTGTGTTTGCAAAACTTACAAAAGATCATTTTTCTAGTAAAACTAACAAAAATACATATCTCTAGGCATTATTAGCCATTTTGCATGTGTTGTTTAAAAGTTATGTTTGAATACATTTTATTGCTTTTTTCGCATTATCTTAGGATTCTAAGACTATTATAGTCATATTGAATAAAAACTACTTTTTGCATTTGCAAGATTTAAAAAAGAATATGTTTCGAGTAAAACTCCCAAAGATGCATTATTTCAGGCATTATTAGCCATTTTTCATGTGTGGTGTAGGAGTTATGTTTAAATAACTGTCATATTGAGTGTTACAGTATACAGTCATATTGAGTAAAACCTACATTTTGTATTTGCAAACCATAAAAAAACAACTGTATTAGTAAAACTAACAATTATTCAATATCACAGGCATTTTTAGACATTTTGCACGTTTGGATTAGGAGTTATGTTGGAATACATTTTTATTGCTTTTTTCGCATTATCTCAGGATTCTAAGAATATTATAGTCATATTGAGTAAAAAACTACTTTTTCCATTTGCAAGATTTATAAAAGCATATGCTTCGAGTGAAACCCCCAAAGATGCATTAATTCAGGCATTATTAGCCATATTACATGCGTTGTTTGGAAGTTTTGTTTGAATACATTTTTATTGCTTTTTTTGCATTATCTCAGGATTCTAAGTACATTACTGTCAAATTGAGTAAAAAATTATATTTTGTTTTTGCAAACCTTGCCAAATGTTTTTTTTCAGGAAAACTCTCAAAGATGCATTATTTCAGGCATTATTAGCCATTTTCCATGTGTGGTGTAGGACTTATGTTTAAATAACTGTCATATTGAGTGTTACAGTATACAGTCATATTGAGTAAAACCTAAATTTTGTATTTGCAAACCATAGAAAAACAACTGTATCTAGTAAAACTAACATGTATTCCCTATCACAGGCATTTTTAGACATTTTGCACGTTTGGATTAGGAATTATGTTGGAATACATTTTTATTGCTTTTTTCGTATTATCTCAGGATTTTAAGGACATTATAGTCATATTGAGTAAAAAACTACTTTTTGCATTTGCAAGATTTTAAAAAGCATATTTTTCGAGTAAAACTCCAAAAGATGCATTATTTCAGGCATTATTAGCCATTTTTCATGTGTGGTGTAGGAGTAATGTTTAAATAACTGTCATATTGGGCGTTACAGTATACAGTCATATTGAGTAAAACCTGGTTTTTGTATTTGTGATTCTTTCCAAAATACCCGATTCTGGTAAAAGTCACATAAATTCAATATTACATGCTTTTTTAGACAAATTTCACGTTTAGTTTTGGAGTTATGATTATAAACCTTTCATATTTAATATGACAGTTACACTGTTATATTGAATAAAAAACTAGCTTGTGTCTTTGCAAACCTTACAAAAGATCATTTTTCTAGTACAACCAACAAAAATACATATCTCTAGGCATTATTAGCCATTTTGCATGTGTTGTTTAAAAGTTATGTTTGAATACATTTTTATTGCTTTTTTCTCATTATCTCAGGATTCTAAGACTATTATAGTAATATTGAATAAAAAACTACTTTTTGCATTTGCAAGATTTAAAAAAGCATATGTTTCGAATAAAACTCCCAAAGATGCATTATTTCAGGCATTATTAGCCATTTTTCATGTGTGGTGTAGGAGTTATGTTTAAATAACTGTCATATTGAGTGTTAGAGTATACAGTCATATTGAGTAAAACCTACATTTTGTATTTGCAAACTATAGAAAAACAACTGTATCTAGTAAAACTAACATGTATTCCTTATCACAGGCATTTTTAGACATTTTGCACGTTTGGATTAAGAATTATGTTTGAATACATTTTTATTATTTTTTTGGCTTTATCTCCGGATTCTAAGTACATTACCGTCAAATTGAGAAAAAAAAAAAATATTTTGTTTTTGCAAACCTTCCCAAATGTTTTTTTTTTTTTTCAGGAAAACTCCCAAAGATGCATTTCTTCCGGCATTATTAGACATTTTCCACGTGTGGTGTAGGAGTTATGTTTAAATAACTGTCAAATTGAGTGTTACATTATACAGTCATATTGTATAATGTAACTACTAGAAAAATACTTTTTGTTTTCGCCAACCTAACCAAATAGTTTTTTTTCTAGAAAAACTCTCAAAGATACATTTCTTCAGGCATTTTTAGACATGTTGCATTTCTACTTTTGGAGTTATGTTTCAAAAACTGTCATTTTGAGTGTGACCAATATGAGGCCAGGAAAACATAATTGTTGTATTTGTGAACCTCTCCAAAATACCTGATTCTTTTAAAACTCACATAAATTCAATATTACAGGCTTTTTAAGACGAATTTCAAGTTTGGTTTTGGAGTTATGATTATAAAACTTTAATATTTAGTATGATAGTTACACTGTTATATTGAATAAAAGAACTAACTTGTGTCTTTGCTAACCTTAAAAAATATACATTTTCTAGTACAACTAACAAAAATACACATCTCTAGGCATTATCAGCCATTTTTCATGCGTTGTTTGGAAGTTATGTTTGAATACAATTGTATTGCTTTTTTCGCATTATCTCAGGATTCTGAGTACATTACTGTCAAATTGAGTAAAACATAATTTTTTACACCACGCATGAACAATGGCTAATAATTCCTGAAGGAATGTGTCTTTGGGAGTTTTGCTGGAAACATATGCTTTTGTAAATCTTGCAAATGCAACAACTAGTTTTTTACTCAATATGACGATTATTTTTTTAGAATCCTGAGATAATGCTAAAAAAGGAATACAAATGTATTCAAACATAACTTCTAAACAACACATGCAAAATGGCTAATAATTCCTACACTGTAAAAAAAAAATTCATATTTTATGGTTAATTTACTTTAAATTTCTACTGTAATTTTTATTTTTTTTTAAATAGGTTATAAAACTGAAGAATTGAAGACATTATCGGTAAATAAACAAATTGTCTGTTATTTTAAGTAATATGCCAGTATTGACAAACTATGTATATTACTATTTTTTATTACAGAAAAATACCAAATCAATAATACATATCATTTTCTGTTTTCTCAAATTACTTTCAAATTCATGTAAAATTACAGTAATTAACTTCCATTTAACATGTACTTGTTATATAAAAGTCCATGTCCATATTAACAATCTACCAGTTTTGTATGTAATTTAAAGGGATATCTTATTTTTTTTTAATATGTATGTGTATTTTTGTTGAAAAATATTTGTAGCCTGTCATATAAAGGTTTATGCTTGTACAAACAATTTAAGATTTTTCTCTGTAATATGAAACACGTTGGTGAGTGCAAGACATACTTGATCTACAGCCAACAGCCACACAGGTCACACTGACGGTGGCCATACAAATATATTTAACACTGTTACAAATATGCGCCACACCGTGAACCCACATCAAACAAGAATGAAAAACACATTTCACGAGAACATCTTCACCGTAACACAAAATAAACACAAAACAAATACAAAAGAACAAATACCCAGAATGCCAAGCAGCGCTACTCTTCCGGGCTACACCCCCGCAACCACCAAACCCCGCCCACCTCAACAGACACATGGAAAGGGCGGTGATTTGGTGGGGTGGTGGCGGGGGTGTAGCCCGGAAGAGTAGCGCTGCATGTAATTCTGGGTATTTGTTCTTTTGTGTTTATTTTGTGTTACGGTGAAGATGTTCTCCCAAAATGTGTTTGTCATTCATTGTGTGATGTGGGTTCACATTGTGTCGCATATTTGTAACAATGTTAAAAATTTTTGTACAGCCACCGTCAGTGTGATCTATATGGTTGTTGATCAAGTACGTCTTGTGGTCAACATTGTATGACCAATGAACCCTTCTACAACGTGCGTGCATCTACTTTTGGCAGGCTCTTAGTTTGCTGAATTAGTGAGCATAAAGCAATATTGTCAAGGAAGTTGAAGGCAATGTTGTCACAGGCATCACCTTAAAATGATTGTCACACTGATAAATAAACAATACTTTGCGAGAGATACAAGAAGTCTCTTTATATTTTGGGAGGATTGGCAAGCATGTTGCTAAGTCTAGATTGCCATTCAAAGAAGGTGAATCCACTTTTCATGTAGTTTCAGCATCCGGTGGACCCTAGTTAAATTGAGTTAGAAACCCCTGATCTTAACAACTCAGAAAAAGTCTGTGAAATAATAGCATTTTTCTGTGGTACTGCCAGCATTGTCACATCATTAAAGTTGGTTGATCGTATTAATTTGGAAAAACCCTGTGGAATAAAAGTATTTTTCTGCAAAACTATTTGCATCGTTACTTTATTAAGGGTGGTTGAATTTAATAATTTGGTAAAAGTCTGTAAAATTACGATATTTTTCCGCAAAACGTTTCATGAAAATTTCTGTAAGTATGTTTTTGATTATTATTTGGTTTACAATGTTTTACTTAAATTTTATAGTTTTCGTTTGGCAGCCGTATCTGCCAGTAGATGACAGTTTTTTTTACAGATTTTTTTTACAGTGTAGAGACATTTATCTTTTTCAGTTTTACTAGAAAAAAAATATTTTTTAAGGTTCTCAAACACACAAGGTACACTGTAAAAAAAAATTATGTAAAGAAAAACTGTAATATACTGGCAGCTACGTCTACCAAATGAAAACCATAAAATTAAAGTAAAACACTGTATACCAAATAATAAACTAAAACATATTTACAGAAATGTTCATTAAACATTTTGCGGAAAAGTATAAACACATTTCAGATTTTTACTAAATTGTTAAGATCAACCACCTTTAATAAAGTGACGATGCAAACAGCTCTGCAGAAAAATACCTTTTTTCTACAGAGTTTTTCCAATTAGTTACGATCAACCAACTTTAATGGAGTGACAATGCTGGCAGTTCCACAGAAAAATACCATTGTTTTACAGATTTTTTCTGAATTATTAGGTTCAGGGGTCTCAAACTCAGTGTACAGGGGGGCTACAGTGTGTAGAAACTACGTGAAGAGTGGATTAGCCTTCTTTGAATGGCTATACCGACCTGGCAACATACTTGAGATAAAAGGAAAAAAACAATAAAAATGTATTCCAACATAATTCCTAATCAAAACTTGCAAAATGTCTAAAAATGCCTATGATATTGAATACATGTGAGTTTTACTAGATACAGTTGTTTTTCTATGGTTTGCAAATACAAAATTGAGGTTTTACTCAATATGACTGTATACTGTAACACTCAATATGACAGTTATTTAAACATAACTCCTACACCACACATGAAAAATGGCTAATAATGCCTGAAATAATGGGAGTTTTACTCGAAACATATGCTTTTTTAAATCTTGCAAATGCAAAAAGTAGTTTTTTATTCAATATAACTATAATAGTCTTAGAATCCTGAGATAATGCGAAAAAAGCAATAAAAATGTATTCCAACATAACTTCTAAACAACAGGTGCAAAATGGCTAATAATGCCTAGAGATATGTATTTTTGTTAGTTGTGCTAGAAAAATGATCTTTTGTAAGGTTTGCAAAGACACAAGTTTGTTTTTTTATTCAATATAACAGTGTAACCGTCATACTAATATGAAAGGTTTATAATCATAACTCCAAAACTAAACGTGAAATGTGTCTAAAAAAGCATGTAATATTGAATTTATGTGAGTTTTACCAGAATCGGGTATTTTGGAAAGAATCACAAATACAAAAACTAGGTTTTACTCAATATGACTGTATACTGTAACGCCCAATATGACAGTATACAGTCATTTTGAGTAAAACCTCATTTTTGTTTTTGCAAACTATAAAAAAAACAACTGTATCTAGTAAAACTAACATTTATTTAATATTAGAGGCATTTTTAGACATTTTACACGTTTGGATTAGGAGTTATGTTTGAATACCTTTTTTTTTCTTCGCATTATCTCAGGATTCTAAGAACATTATAGTCATATTGAGTAAAAAACTACTTTTTGCATTTGCAAGATTTAAAAAAGCATATGCTTCGAGTAAAACTCCCAAAGATCCATTATTTCAGGCATTATTAGCCATTTTTCATGTGTGGTGTAGGAGTTATGTTTAAATAACTGTCATATTGAGTGTTACAGTATACAGTCATATTGAGTAAAACCTAGTTTTTGTATTTCTGATTCTTTCCAAAATACCCGATTCTGTTAAAACTCGCATAAATTCAATATTACAGGCTTTTTTAGACAAATTTCAAGTTTGGTTTTGGAGTTATGATTATAAACATTTCATATTTAGTATGATAGTTACACTGTTATATTGAATAAAAAAAACTAACTTGTGTCTTTGCTAACCTTACAAAAGATCAATGTTCTAGTACAACTAACAAAAATACACATCTCTAGGCATTATCAGCCATTTTTCATGCGTTGTTTGGAAGTGATGTTTGAATACATTTTTATTGCTTTTTTTGCATTATCTCAGGATTCTAAGTACATTACTGTCAAATTGAGTAAAAAATTATATTTTGTTTTTGCAAACCTTGCCAAATGTTTTTTTTTTTTTCAGGAAAACTCTCAAAGATGCATTTCCTCAGGCATTATTTGACATTTTGCATGTGTGGTGTAGGAGTTATGTTTAAATAACTGTCATATTGAGTGTTACAGTTTACAGTCACATTGAGTAAAACCTAAATTTTGTATTTGCAAACAATAAAAAAAACCTGTATCTAGTAAAACTCACATTTATTCAATATCACAGGCATTTTTAGACATTTTGAACGTTTGAATTAGGATTTTTGTTGGAATACCTTTTAATTGCTTTTTTCACATTATCTCAGGATTCTAAGTACATTACTGTCAAATTAGTAGAAAAATACTTTTTGTTTTCGCCAACCTTACCAAAAGTTTTTTTTCCAGAAAAACTCTCTAAGATACATTTCTTCCGGCATTTTTAGACATGTTGCATTTCTACCTTTGGAGTTATGTTTCAAAAACTGTCATTTTGGCGTGGCGCAGTGGGGAGAGTGGCCTTGCGCAACCCGAGCGTCCCTGGTTTAAACATAACTCCAACACCGCAAATGAAAAATGGCTAATAATGCCTGAAATAATGCATCTTTGGGAGTTTTACTAGAAACATATCCTTTTTTAAATATTGCAAATGCCAAAAGTAGTTTTTTACTCAATATGACTACAAAGTCTTACAATCCTGACTTATGCGAAAAAAGTAATAAAAATGTATTCAAACTTAACTTCTAAAAAACACATGCAAAATGGCTGATAATGCCTAGAGATATGTATTTTTGTTAGTTGTACTAGAAAAATGGTCCTTTGTAAGGTTTGCAAAGACACACGTTTGTTTTTTTATTCAAGATAACAGTGTAACTGTCATACTAAATATGAAAGGTTTATAATCATAACTCCAAAACCAAACTTGAAATTTGTCTAAAAAATCCTGTAATATTGAATGTATGTGAGTTTTAACAGAATCAGGTATTTTGGAGAGGTTCACAAATACAAAAATTATGTTTTCCTGGCCTCATATTGGTCACACTCAAAATGACAATTTTTGAAACATAACTCCAAAAGTAGAAATGCAACATGTCTAATAATGCCTGAAGAAATGTATCTTTGAGAGTTTTTCTGTAAAAAAAACATTTGGTAAGGTTGGCGAAAAAAAAAAGTATTTTTCTACTAATTTGACAGTAATGTACTTAGAATCCTGAGATAATGCAAAAAAAGCAATACAAATGTATTCCATCATAATTCCTAATTCAAACGTTCAAAATGTCTAAAAATGCCTGTGATAATGAATACATGTGAGTTTTAGTAGATACAGTTTTTTTTGATTGTTTGCAAATACAAAAATGAGGTTTTACTCAATATGACTGTAAAATTTAACACTCAATATGACAGTTATTTAAACATAACTCCTACACCACACATGAAAAAATGCAAATAATGTCTGAAATAATGCATCTTTGGGAGTTTTACTCGAAGCATACGTTTTTTTAAATTTTGCAAATGCAAAAAGTTGTTTTTTACTCAACATGACTATAATGTTCTTAGATTCCTGAGATACTGCGAAAAAAGCAATAAAAACATAACTCCTAATCCAAACGTGCAAAATGTCTAAAAATGCCTGTTATATTAAATACATGTGAGTTTTACTAGACACAGTTGTTTTTTTTATAGTTTGCAAAAACAAAAATGAGGTTTTACTCAATATGACTGTATACTGTAACACTCAATATGACAGTTATTTAAACATAAATCCAACACCACACATGAAAAACGGATAATAATTTATAAAATAATGCATCTTTGGGAGTTTTACTCGAAACATATGCTTTTTTAAATATTGCAAATGCAAAAAGTAGTTTTTTACTCAATATGACTGCATAGACTTACAATCCTGACATAATGCAAAATAAGTTAAAAAAATGTATTCAAACATAACTTCTAAAAAAACACATGCAAAATGGCTAATAATGCCTAGAGATATGTATTTTTGTTAGTTGTACTAGAAAAATGATCTTTTGTAAGGTTTGCAAAGACACAAGTTAGTTTTTTGATTCAATATAACAGTGTAACAGTCATACTAAATATGAAAGGTTTATAATCATAACTCCAAAACCAAACTTGAAATTTGTCTAAAAAGCCTATAATATTGAATTTATGTGAGTTTTAACAGAATCAGGTATTTTGGAGAGGTTCACAATACAAAAATGAGGTTTTCCTGGTCTCATATTGGTCACACTCAAAATAAATAAATAAATGATAAATGGGTTGTACTTGTATAGCGCTTTTCTACCTTCAAGGTACTCAAAGCGCTTTGACACTACTTCCACATTTACCCATTCACACACACATTCACACACTGATGGAGGGAGCTGCCATGCAAGGCGCTAACCAGCACCCATCAGGAGCAAGGGTGGAGTGTCTTGCTCAGGACACGATGGACGTGACGAGGTTGGTACTAGGTGGGATTTGAACAAGGGACCCTCGGGTTGCGCAAGGCCACTCTCCCCACTGCGCCACGCCAAAATGACAGTTTTTGAAACATAACTCCAAAAGTAGAAATGCAACATGTCTAAAAATGCCTGAAGAAATGTATCTTTGAGAGTTTTTCTGGAAAAAAATACTTTTGGTAAGGTTGGTGAAAACAAAAAGTATTTTTCTACTAATTTGACAGTAATGTACTTAGAACCCTGAGATAATGCGAAAAAAGCAATTAAAAGGTATTCCAACATAATTCCTAATTCAAACGTTCAAAATGTCTAAAAATACCTGTGATATTGAATACATGTGAGTTTTACTAGATACAGGTTTTTTTATGGTTTGCAAATACAAAAATGAGGTTTTACTCAATATGACTGTATAATGTAACACTCAATATGACAGTTATTTAAACATAACTCCTACACCACACATGAAAAATGTCTAATAATGCCTGAAATAATGCATCTTTGGGAGTTTTACTCAAAGCATAAGCTTTTTTAAATTTTGCAAATGCAAAAAGTTGTTTTTTACTCAACATGACATTAATGTTCTTAGATTCCTGAGAAAATGCGAAAAAAGCAATAAAAATGTGTTCCAACATAACTCCTAATCCAAACGTGCAAAATGTCTAAAAATAACTGTGATATTGAATTAATGTTAGTTTTACTAGATACAGTTGTTTTTCTATGGTTTGCAAATACAAAATTTAGGTTTTACTCAATGTGACTGTATACTGTAACACTCAATATGACAGTTATTTAAACATAACTCCTACACCACACATGCAAAATGTCTAATAATGCCTGAAGAAATGCATCTTTGAGAGTTTTCCTGAAAAAAAAAACATTTGGCAAGGTTTGCAATAACAAAATAAAAATTTTTACTCAATTTGACAGTAATGTACTTAGAATCCTGAGATAATGCGAAAAAAGCAATAAAAATGTATTCAAACATAACTTCCAAACAACGCATGAAAAATGGCTGATAATGCCTAGAGATGTGTATTTTTGTTAGTTGTACTAGAAAATTGATCTTTTGTAAGGTTTGCAAAGACACAAGTTAGTTTTTTGATTCAATATAACAGTGTAAAAGTCATACTAGATATAAAAGGTGTATAATCATAACTCCAAAACCAAACTTGAAATTTGTCTACAAAGCCTATAATATTGAATTTATGTGAGTTTTAACGGAATTAGGTATTTTGGAGAGGTTCACAAATACAAACATTTGGTTTTCCTGGCCTCATATTGGTCACACTCAAAATTACAGTTTTTGAAACATAACTCCAAAAGTACAAATGCAACATGTCTAATAATACCTGAAGAAATGTATCTTTGAGAGTTTTTCTGGAAAAAAACATTTGGTAAGGTTGGCGAAAACAAAAAGTATTTTTCTACTAATTTGACAGTAATGTACTTAGAATCCTGAGATGATGCGAAAAAAGCAATACAAATGTATTCCAAAATAATTCCTAAATCAAACGTTCAAAATGTCTAAAAATGCCTGTGATATTGAATACATGTGAGTTTTACCAGATAGAGTTTTTTTTGATGGTTTGCAAATACAAAAACGAGGTTTTACTCAATATGACTGTATGATTTAACACTCAATATGACAGTTATTTAAACATAACTCCTACATCACACATGCCAAATGTGTACTACTGCCTGAAGAAATGCATCTCTGAGTATTTACCTGAAAAAAAAACATTTGACAAGGTTTGCAAAAACAAAATATAATTTTTTACTCAATTTGAAGGTAATGTACTTAGAATCCTGAGATAATGCGAAAGAAGCAATACAAATGTATTCAAACATAACTTCTAAACAACACGTGAAAAATGGCTGATAATACCTAGAGATGTGTATTTTTGTTAGTTGTACTAGAAAAATTATCTTTTGTAAGGTTAGCAAAGACACAAAATATTTTTTTCATTCAATATGACAGTTTAACTGTCATACTACATATGAAAGGTTTATAATCATAATTCCAAAACCAAACTTGAAATTTGTCTAAAAAAGCCTGTAATATTGAATTTATGTGAGTTTTAACAGAATCGGGTATTTTGGAAAGAATCAGAAATACAAAAACTAGGTTTTACTCAATATGACTGTATACTGTAACACTCAATATGACAGTTATTTAAACATAACTCCTACACCACACATGAAAAATGGCTAATAATGCCTCAAATAATGCATCTTTGGGAGTTTCACTTGAAGCATATGCTTTTTTAAATCTTACAAATGCAAAAAGTAGTTTTTTTACTCGATATGACTATAATGTTCTTAGAATCCTGAGATAATGCGAAAAAAAAGGTATTCAAACATAACTCCTAATCCAAACGTGTAAAATGTCTAAAAATGCCTGTAATATTGAATAAATGTTAGTTTTACTTGATACAGTTGTTTTTTTTATAGTTTGCAAAAACAAAAATGAGGTTTTACTCAATATGACTGTATACTGTAAAACTCAATATGACAGTTATTTAAACATAACTCCAACACCACACATGAAAAACGGCTAATAATGCCTGAAATAATGCATCTTTGGGAGTTTTACTCGAAACATATGCTTTTTTAAATATTGCAAATGCCAAAAATAGTTTTTTACTCAATATGACTACAAAGTCTTACAATCCTGACATAATGCGAAAAAAGTAATAAAAATGTATTCAAACATAACTTCTAAAAAACACATGCAAAATGGCTGATAATGCCTAGAGATATGTATTTTTGTTAGTTGTACTAGAAAAATGGTCATTTGTAAGGTTTGCAAAGACACAAGTTTTTTTTTATTTTATTCAAGATAAAAGTGTAACTGTCATACTAAAAATGAAAGGTTTATAATCATAACTCCAAAACCAAACATGAAATTTGTCTAAAAAAGCCTGTAATATTGAATTTATGTGAGTTTTACCAGAATTGGGTACTTTGGAAAGAATCACAAATCCAAACATTGGGTTTACTGGCCTCATATTGGTCACACTCAAAATGACAGTTTTTGAAACAAAACTCCAAAAATATGCATGCAAAATGTCTAATAATGCCTGAAGAAATGCATCTTTGAGAGTTTTCCTGAAAAAAAAACCATTTGGCAAGGTTTGCAAAAACAAAATATAATTTTTTACTCAATTTGACAGTAATGTACTTAGAACCCTGAGATAGAGCGAAAAAAAACAGTAAAAATGTATTCCAACATAATTCCTAATCCAAACGTGCAATATGTCTAAAAATGCCTATGATATTGAATACATGTGAGTTTTACTAGATACAGTTGTTTTTCTATGGTTTGCAAATACAAAAATGAGGTTTTAGTCAATATGACTGTATACTGTAACACTCAATATAACAGTTATTTAAACATAAATCCTACACAAAACATGAAAAATGGCTAATAATGCCTGAAATAATGCATCTTTGGGAGTTTTACTGGAAGCATATGCTTTTTTAAATTTTGCAAATGCAAAAAGTAGTATTTAATCAATATGACTATCATGTTCTTAGAATCCTGGGATAATGCGAAAAAAGCAATAAAAATGTATTCAAACATAACTTCTAAACAACACATGAAAAGTGGCTAATAATGCCTACAGATGTGTATTTTTGTTAGTTGTACTAGAAAAATAATCTTTTGTAAGGTTAGCAAAGACACAAGTTAGTTTCTTTATTCAATATAACAGTGTAACTGTCATACTAAATATGAAAGGTTTATAATCATAACTCCAAAACCAAACTTGAAATTTGTCTAAAAAAGCCTGTAATATTGAATTTATGTGAGTTTTAACGGAATCGGGTATTTTGGAAAGAATCACAAATACAAAAACTAGGTTTTACTCAATATGACTGTATACTGTAACACTCAATATGACAGTTATTTAAACATAACTCCTACACAACACATGAAAAATGGCTAATAATGCCTTAAATAATGCATCTTTGGGAGTTTTACTCGAAGCATATGCTTTTTTTAAATCTTGCAAATGCAAAAAGTAGTTTTTTACTCAATATGTCTATAATGTTCTTAGAATCCTGAGATAATGCAAAAAAAACAAACAAAAAAATGTATTCCAACATAAATCCTAATCCAAACGTGCAAAAAATCTAAAAATGCCTGTAATATTGAATAAATGTTAGATTTACTAGACACAGTTGTTTTTTTTATAGTTTGCAAAAACAAAAATGAGGTTTTACTCAATATGACTTTATACTTTAACACTCAATATAACAGTTATTTAAACATAAATCCTACACAACAAATGAAACATTGCTAATAATGCCTGAAATAATGCATCTTTGGGAGTTTTACTCGATATATATCCTTTTTTAAATATTGCAAAGGCCAAAAGTAGTTTTTTACTCAATATGACTACAAAGTCTTACAATCCTGACATAATGCGAAAAAAGTAATAAAATTGTATTCAAACATAACTTATAAAAACCACATGCAAAATGGCTGATAATTTCTAGAGATGTGTATTTTTGTTAGTTGCACTAGAAAAATAATCTTTTGTAAGGTTTACAAAGACACAAGTTAGTTTTTTTTATTCAATATAACAGTGTAACTGTCATATTAATTATGAAAGGTTTATAATCATAACTCCAAAACCAAACTTGAAATTTGTCTAAAAAATCCGGTAATATTGAATTCATGTGAGTTTTAACAGAATCAGGTATTTTGGAAAGGTTCACAAATACAAAAATTATGTTTTCCTGGCCTCATATTGGTCACACTCAAAATGACAGTTTTTGAAACATAACTCCAAAAGTAGAAATGCAACATGTCTAATAATGGCTGAAGAAATGTATCTTTGAGAGTTTTTCTGGAAAAAAAAAACATTTGGTAAGGTTGGCGAGAACAAAAAGTATTTTTCTACTAATTTGACAGTAATGTACTTGGAATCCTGAGATAATGCGAAAAAAGCAATATCAATCAATCAATCAATGTTTACTTATATAGCCCTAAATCACTAGTGTCTCAAAGGGCTGCACAAACCACCACGACATCCTCGGTAGGCCCACATAAGGGCAAGGAAAACTCACACCCAGTGGGACATTGGTGACAATAATGACCCAGTGGGACGTCAGTGACAATGATGACTATGAGAACCTTAGAGAGGAGGAAAGCAATGGATGTCGAGCGGGTCTAACATGATACTGTGAAAGTTCAATCCACAATGGATACAACACAGTCGCGAGAGTCCAGTCCAAAGAGGATCCAAGACACAGCAGCGAGAGTCCCGTTCACAGCGGAGCCAGCAGGAAACCATCCCAAGCGTAGGCGGACCAGCAGCGCAGAGATGTCCCCAGCCGATACACAGGCGAGCAGTACATGGCCACCGGATCGGACCGGACCCCCTCCACACGGGAGAGTGGGACATAGAAGAAAAAGAAAAGAAACGGCAGATCAACTGGTCTAAAAAGGGAGTCTATTTATAGGCTAGAGTATACAAATGAGTTTTAAGGTGAGACTTAAATGCTTCTACTGAGGTGGCATCGCGAACTGTTACCGGGAGGGTATTCCAGAGTACTGGAGCCCGAACGGAAAATGCTCTATAGCCCGCAGACTTTTTTGGGCTTTGGGAATCACTAATAAGCCGGAGTCCTTTGAACGCAGATTTCTTGCCGGGACATATGGTACAATACAATCGGCAAGATAAGATGGAGCTAGACCGTGTAGTATTTTATACGTAAGTAGTAAAACCTTAAAGTCACATCTTAAGTGCACAGGAAGCCAGTGCAGGTGAGCCAGTACAGGCGTAATGTGATCAAACTTTCTTGTTCTTGTCAAAAGTCTAGCAGCCGCATTTTGTACCAACTGTAATCTTTTAATGCTAGACATGGGGAGACCCGAAAATAATACGTTACAGTAGTCGAGGCGAGACGTAACAAACGCATGGATAATGATCTCAGCGTCTTTAGTGGACAGAATGGAGCGAATTTTAGCGATGTTACGGAGATGAAAGAAGGCCGTTTTAGTAACGCTTTTAATGTGTGCCTCAAAGGAGAGAGTTGGGTCGAAGATAATACCCAGATTCTTTACCGTGTCGCCTTGTTTAATTGTTTGGTTGTCAAATGTTAGAGTTGTATTATTAAATAGAGTTCGGTGTCTAGCAGGACCGATAATCAGCATTTCCGTTTCTTTGGCGTTGAGTTGCAAAAAGTTAGCGGACATCCATTGTTTAATTTCATTAAGACACGCCTCCAGCTGACTACAATCCGGCGTGTTGGTCAGCTTTAGGGGCATGTAGAGTTGGGTGTCATCAGCATAACAGTGAAAGCTAATACCGTATTTGCGTATGATGTCACCTAGCGGCAGCATGTAGATGCTGAAGAGTGCAGGGCCAAGGACCGAACCCTGGGGAACTCCACACGTTACCTTAACGTAGTCCGAGGTCACATTGTTATGGGAGACACACTGCATCCTATCAGTAAGATAAGAGTTAAACCAAGACAGGGCTAAGTCCGACATACCAATTCGTGTTTTGATACGTTCTAATAAAATATTATGATCGACGGTATCGAAAGCAGCGCTAAGATCGAGGAGCAGCAACATAGATGACGCATCAGAATCCATCGTTAGCAATAGATCATTAGTCATTTTTGCGAGGGCTGTCTCCGTGGAGTGATTTGCCCTGAAACCGGATTGAAAGGTTTCACATAGATTGTTAGACGCTAAGTGTTCATTTAACTGCTGCGCAACAATTTTTTCGAGGATTTTCGAAATAAAGGGAAGGTGAGACACCGGTCGGTAATTTACCATGAGGTCAGGATCGAGGTTAGGTCTTTTAAGAAGAGGATGAATAACCGCTTTTTTGAATGCTAGGGGAACACTGCCCGAGGAGAGTGATAAGTTTATAATATTTAGCACTGATGGCCCTAATAATTCAAAGAGCTCCTTGATCAGTTTCCCAGGAAGAGGGTCAAGTAAACATGTTGTCTGTTTTATTCCATTTACACGTTGTAACAATTCCTCTAATGTTATTTCCTCAAAACGAGAGAAACTATTTTGGAGGGCAGTATCCGCCGTATATACAATCGTGTCAGTGTTAATAGAACCCCGTTGTAGCTGGGACGCATTGTCTTTAATCTCCTTTCTAATGACTTCAATTTTCTTACTAAAGAATTGCATAAAGTCATCAGCTGAGTGGGTTGAGCTAATGGAAGGAATCCCTTGTTGGGTTAGCGATGCTACCGTACTAAACAAAAATTTAGGATCGTTTTTATTACGGTGGATGAGATTTGAGTAATATTTAGCTTTAGCTAAGGTAAGCATGCGTTTATAAGTTATTAAACCATCACTCCATGCTTGATGGTGCACCTCAAGTTTAGTCGTGCGCCATTTGCGTCCCAGCTTTCTACATAATAATTTTTGAGCTCTAGTTTCTTCTGTAAACCACGGGGTGCCCTTTTTTGGAGCCTTTTTTAACTTTAGCGGTGCTATGTTATCAATGGTTTCGCGCAGGGCGTCGTTAAAGTTGTTAGTGAGGTTATCAATAGAGCCCACATACTTTGGGAATGGTGCCATTACCGAGGGCAGTAGGTCAGCAAGAGTTGTCGTTGTGGCTGTATTAATGTTGCGGCTGCTATAGCAGGTATTATTATTATTAGTTTGACGAACATGCGTCTGAACCTCGAATTTTATAAGGTAATGATCGGACAATACTTTAGTACACGGGAGTATCGTAACTTTGGAAACGGTGATGCCCCTGACAAGCACTAGGTCTATCGTATTACCGTTGCGATGCGTGGGTTCATTTATTATTTGTGTGAGACCACAGCTATCAATTATAGTCTGGAGCGCTACGCACGGTGGGTCCGATGGGGTATTTATATGGATATTAAAGTCCCCCATTATGATTATATTATCGGCGTGTGTCACTAGATCAGCAACGAACTCTGAGAATTCATTAATAAAGTCCGAATAGGGCCCTGGGGGGCGGTAGATAACAGCCAGGTGTAGAGGCAGCGGTGTGACAGACCTCATAGTAAGCACCTCAAACGATTTATATTTATTATTTATGTTAGGACTAAGGTTAAAGTTTTCGTTGTATATTAGTGCGACCCCCCCACCCCTTTTGAGCGGACGGGCAATATGCGCATGTGTAAAGTTAGGAGGACATGCCTCATTTAGCGCAAAAAAGTCGTTTGGTTTAAGCCAGGTTTCGCTGAGACCGATGACGTTAAGATTGTTGTCTCTGATAATATCATTAACTAACAACGTTTTAGGAGACAATGATCTTATGTTTAAAAAACCTATATTATAGGTAGTGGGCTGTTTTAGGGAGTTTTTGATCAAATTATCCGTAGTAGCAATATTAATAATGTTGTGTTTATTATGCCCAGTGCATTTAGTATAGTTACGACCATATCTAGGAATTGATACGACAGGAATTTTCCGATTGTTTGATTGTTGCTTTGATAAACTGCACGCATCATGGTTAGCCACCTCAGTAACGGGGATTTTCCGATTGTTTGTTTGTTGCTTTGATAAACTGCACACATCATGGTTAGCCATCTCAGTAACGGGGATTTTCCGATTGTTTGTTTGTTACAAATGTATTCCAACATAACTCCTAATCCAAATGTGCAAAATGTCTAAAAATGCCTGTGATATTGAATACATGTGAGTTTTACTAGACAAAGTTTTTTTTTTTTTATAGTTTGCAAAAAAAAAATGAGGTTTTACTCAATATGACTGTACACTCACTGTAACACTCAAAATGACAGTTATTTAAACATAACTCCAACACCACACATGAAAAACGGCTAATAATGCCTGAAATAATGCATCTATAGGAGTTTTACTCGAAACATATGCTTTTTTTAAATATTGCAAATGCAAAAAGTCGTTTTTTACTCAATATGACTACAAAGGCTTACAATCCTGACATAATGCAAAAAAAGTAAAAAAAAATGTATTCAAACATAACTTCTAAAAAACACATGCAAAATGGCTGATAATGCCTAGAGATATGTATTTTTGTTAGTTGTACTAGAAAAATTATCTTTTGTAAGGTTTGCAAAGACACAAGTTAGTTTTTTTATTCAATATAACTGTGTAACAGTCATACTAAATATGAAAGGTTTATAATCATAACTCCAAAACCAAACTTGAAATTTGTCTAAAAAGCCTATAGTATTGAATTTATGTGAGTTTTAACAGAATCAGGTATTTTGGAGAGGTTGACAAATACAAAAATTAGGTTTTCCTGGCCTCATATTGGTCACACTCAAAATGACAGTTTTTGAAACATAACTCCAAAAGTAGAAATGCAACATGTCTAAAAATGCCTGAAGAAATGTATCTTTGAGAATTTTTCTGGAAAAAAAAACATTTGGTAAGGTTGGCAAAAACAAAAAGTATTTTTCTACTAATTTGACAGTAATGTACTTAGAATCCTGAGATAATGCAAAAAAAGCAATTAAAAGGTATTCCAACATAATTCCTAATTCAAACGTTAAAAATGTTTAAAAATGCCTGTGATATTGAATAAATGTGAGTTTTACTAAATATAGTTTTTTTTTAATGTTTGCAAATACAAAAATGAGGTTTTACTCAATATGACTGTATAATGTAACACTCAATATGACAGTTGTTTAAACATAACTCCTACACCACACATGAAAAATGTCTAATAATGCCTGAAATAATGCATCTTTGGGAGTTTTACTCAAAGCATAAGCTTTTTTAAATTTTGAAAATGCAAAAAGTAGTTTTTTACTCAACATGACTATAAAGTTCTTAGATTCCTAAGATAATGCGAAAAAAGCAATAAAATAATAATTCCTAATCCAAACGTGCAAAATGTCTAAAAATGCCTTTGATATTGAATACGTGTGAGTTTTACTAGATACAGTTGTTTTTCTAAGGTTTGCAAATAAAAAATTTAGATTTTACTCAATGTGACTGTATACTGTAACACTCAATATGACAATTATTTTAAACATAACTCCTACAACACACATGGAACATGTCTAATAAGGCCTGAAGAAATGCATCTTTGAGAGTTTTCCTGGAAAAAAAACATTTGGCAAGGTTTGCAATAACAAAATATAATTTTTTACTCAATTTGACAGTAATTTACTTAGAATCCTGAGATAATGCAAAAAAAAGAAATAAAAATGTATTCAAACATAACTTCTAAACAACACATGAAAAATGGCTAATAATGCGTAGAGATGTGTAATTGTGTTAGTTGTACTAGAAAAATGATCTTTTGTAAGGTTAGCAAAGACAAAAGTTGTTTTTTTATGCAATATAACAGTGTAACTGTCATATTCAATATGAAAAATTTATAATCATAACCCCAAAACCAAACTTGAAATTTGTCTAAAAAAGCCTGTAATATTGAATTTATGTGAGTTTTACCAGAAACTGGTATTTTGGAAAGAATCACAAATACAAACATTGGGTTTTACTGGCCTCATATTGGTCACACTCAAAATGACAGTTTTTGAAACAAAAATCCAAAAATATGCATGCAAAATGTCTAATAATGCCTGAAAAAATGCATCTTTGAGAGTTTTCCTGAAAAAAAAAAAACATTTGGCAAGGTTTGCAAAAACAAAATATAATTTTTCACTCAATTTGACAGTAATGTACTTAGAATCCTGAGATAAAGCGAAAAAAACAATAAAAATGTATCCCAACATAATTCCTAATCCAAAGGTGCAAAATGTCTAAAAATGCCTATGACATTGAATACATGTGAGTTTTACTAGATACAGTTGTTTTTCTATGGTTTGAGATATCCTGAGATAATGCGAAGAAAGCATTAAAAATGTATTCCGACATAACTTCTAAACAACACATGCAAAATGGCTAATAATGCCTAGAGATATGTATTTTTGTTAGTTGTACTAGAAAAATTATCTTTTGTAAGGTTTGCAAAGACACAAGTTAGTTTTTTTATTCTATATAACAGTGTAACGGTCATACTAAATATGAAAGGTTTATAATCATAACTCCAAAACCAAACCTGAAATGTGTCTAAAAAAGCCTGTATTATTGAATTTATGTGAGTTTCAACAGATTCAGATATTTTGGAGAGGTTCACAAATACAACAATTATGTTTTCCTGGCCTCATATTGGTCACACTCAAAATGACAGTTTTTGAAACATAAATCCAAAAGTAGAAATGCAAAATGTCTAATAATGCCTGAAGAAATGTATCTTTGAGAGTTTTTCTGGAAAAAAACATATGGTAAGGTTGGCGAAAACAAAAAGTATTTTTCTACTGATTTCACAGTACTTAGAATCCTGAGATAATGCGAAAAAAGTTATACAAACGTATTCCAACATAATTCCTAATTCAAACGTTCAAAATGTCTAAAAATGCCTGTGATATTGAATACATGTGAGTTTTACTAGATACAGTTTTTTTTTATGGTTTGCAAATACAAAAACGAGGTTTTACTCAATATGACTGTATAATTTAACACTCAATATGACAGTTATTTAAACATAACTCCTACACCACACATGCAAAATGTCTAGTACTGCCTGAAGAAATGCATCTTTGAGTATTTTGCTGGAAAAAAAAACATTTGGCAAGGTTTGCAAGAAAAAAATATAATTTTTTACTCAATTTGAAGGTAATGTACTTAGAATCCTGAGATAATGCGAAAAAAGCAATACAAACGTATTCAAACATAACTTCTAAACAACACATGAAAAATGGCTGATAATGCCTACAGATGTGTATTTTTGTCAGTTGTACTAGAAAAATTATCTTTTGTAAAGTTAGCAAAGACACAAGTTACTTTTTTCATTCAATATAACAGTGTAACTGTCATACTAAATATGTGAAGTGAAATATATTTATATAGCGCTTTTCTCTAGTGACTCAAAGCTTTTTACATAGTGAAACCTAATATCTAAGTTACATTTAAAGCAGTGTGGGTGGCACTGGGAGCAGGTGGGTAAAGTGTCTTGCCCAAGGACACAACGGCAGTGACTAGGATGGCGGAAGCGGGAATCGAACTTGCAACCCTCAAGTTGCTGGCACGGCCACTCTACCAACCGAGCTATACCGGTTTATAATCATAACTCCAAAACCAAACTTGAAATGTGTCTAAAAAAGCCTGTAATATTGAATGTATGTGAGTTTTACCAGAATCGGGTATTTTGGAAAGAATCACAAATACAAAAACTAAGTTTTACTCAATATGACTGTATACTGTAAAACTCAATATGACAGTTATTTAAACATAACTCCTACACCACACATGAAAGATGGCTAATAATGCCTGAAATAATGCAACTTTGGGAGTTTTACTCGAAGCATATGCTTTTTTAAATCTTGCAAATGAAAAAAATTGTTTTTTACTCATTATGACTATAATGTTCTTCAAATCCTGAGATAATGCGAAAAAAGCAATAAAAATGTATTCCAATATAACTCCTAATCCAAACGTGCAAAATGTCTAAAAATGCAGTGATATTGAATAAATGTTAGTTTTACTAGATACAGTTTTTTTCCTATGGTTTGCAAATACAACATTTAGGTTTTACTCAATATGACTGTATACTGTAACACTCAATATGACAGTTATTTAAACAAAACTCCTAAACCACACATGCAAAATGTCTAATAATGCCTGAAATAATGCATCTTTGGGAGTTTTACTCGAAACGTATTCTTTTTAAAATTTGGCAAATGCAAAAAGCAGTTTTTTACTCAATATGACTATAATGTTCTTAGAATCCTGAGATAATGCGAAAAAAGCAATAAAAATGTATTCCAACCTAACTCCTAATCCAAAAATGTTAAATTGTTAGTAAAAGCATAAACCTTTATATACCAGGCTTCAAATATGTTTAGCCTGACGGTACCTGTCTGCTGCCTCCGGAGGATTGTCATACTAAATGTGAAAGGTTTATAATAATAACTCCAAAACCAAACATGAAATTTGTCTTAAAAAGCCTTAATGTTGAATGTATGTGAGTTTTACCTGAATCAGGTATTTTGGAAAGAATCACAAATACAAAGCTTAGGTTTTACTGGCCTCATATTGGTCACACTCAAAATTACAGTTTTTAAAACATAACTCCAAAATACACATGTATAATGTCTAATAATAACTGTAGAAATGCATCTTTGAGAGTTTTCCTGAAAAAAAATAATTTGGTAAGGTTTGCAAAAACAAAATTTAATTTTTTACTCAATTTGACATTTGTATTGCGAAAAAAGCAATACAAATGTATTCCAACATAATTCCTAATCCAAACGTGCAAAATGTCTAAAAATGCCTCTGATATTGAATACATGTGAGTTTTACTAGATACAGTTGTTTTTCTATGGTTTGTAAATACAAAAATGAGGTTTTACTCAATATGACTGTATACTGTAACACTCAATATGACAGTTATTTAAACATAACTCCTACACCACACATGAAAAATGGCTAATAATGCCTGAAATAATGCATCTTTGGGAGTTTTACTCGAAACATATGCTTTTTTAAATCTTGCAGATGCAAAAAGTAGTTTTTTATTCAATATGACTATAATAGTCTTAGAATCCTGAGATAATGCAAAAAAAGCAAAAAAATGTATTCAAACATAACTTCTAAACAACACATGAAAAATGGCTAATAATGCCTCGGGATGTGTATTTTTGTTAGTTGTACTAGAAAAATAATCTTTTGTAGGGTTTGCAAAGACACAAGTTAGTTTTTTTTATTCAATATAACAGTGTAACTGTCATATTAAATATGAAAGGTTTATAATCATAACTCCAAAAACAAACTTGAAATTTGTCTAAAAAAGCCTGTAATGTTGAATTTATGTGGGTTTTAGCAGACTCAGGTATTTTGGAAATGTTCACAAATACAACAATTAGGTTTTGCTGGCCTCATATTGGTCACACGCAAAATGACAGTTTTTGAAACATAACTCAAAAAGTAGAAATGCAAAATGTCTAATAATGCTTGAAGAAATGTATCTTAGACAGTTTTACTGGAAAAAAACATTTGGTAAGATTTGCGAAAACAAAAAGTATTTTTTTACTAAATTTGACAGTAATGTACTTATAATCCTGAGATAATGCGAAAAAAGCAATAAAAATGTATTCCAACATAATTCCTAATCCAAACGTGCAAAATGTCTAAAAATGCCTGTGATATTAAATACATATGAGTTTTACTAGATACAGTTGTTTTTCTATTGTTTGCAAATACAAAAATGAGGTTTTACTCAATATAACTGTATACTGTAACACTCAATATGACAGTTATTTAAACATAACTCCTACACCACACATGAAAAATGGCTAATAATGCCTGAAATAATGCATCTTTTGGATTTTTACTCGAAATATATGCTTTTTTAAATCTTGCAAATGCAAAAAGTAGTTTTTTACTCAATATGAATATAATGTTCTTAGAATCCTGAGATAATAAGAAAAAAGCAATGAAAATGTATTCCAATATGATTCCTAATCCAAACGTGCAAAATGTCTAAAAATGCCTGTGATATTGAAATAATGTTAGTTTTACTAGATACAGTTGTTTTTCTATGGTTTGCAAATACAAAATTTAGGTTCTACTCAATATGTAACACTGTAACACTTAATATGCCAGTTATTTAAACATAACTCCTACACCACACATGAAAAATAGCTAATAATGCCTGAAATAATGCATCTTTGGGAGTTTTACTCGAAACATATGCTTTTTTAAATCTTTCAAATGAGTAAAGGCGTTTTTTACTTAATATGACAATAATGTTCTTACAATCCTGACATAATGCGAAAAAAGTAATAAAAATGTATTCAAACATAACTTCTAAACAGCACATGAAAAATTGCTGATAATGCCTAGAGATGTGTATTTTTGTTAGTTGTACTAGAAAAATAATATTTTGTAAGGTTTGCAAAGACACAAGTTAGTTTTTTTTATTCAATATAACAGTGTAACTGTCATATTAATTATGAAAGGTTTATAATCATAACTCCAAAACCAAACTTGAAATTTGTCTAAAAAATCCTGTAATATTGAATTCATGTGAGTTTTAACGGAATCAGGTATTTTGGAGAGGTTCACAAATACAAAAATTAGGTTTTACTGGCCTCATATTGGTCACACTAAAAATGACCGTTTTTGAAACATAACTCCAAAAGTAGAAATGCAACATGTCTAATAATGGCTGAAGAAATGTATCTTTGAGAGTTTTTCTGGAAAAAAAAAACATTTGGTAAGGTTGGCAAAAACAAAAAGTATTTTTCTACCAATTTGACAGTAATGTACTTGGAATCCTGAGATAATGCGAAAAAAGCAATACAAATGTATTCCAACATAACTCCTAATCCAAACGTGCAAAATGTCTAAAAATGCCTGTGATATTGAATACATGTGAGTTTCACTAGACATAGTTTTTTTTTTTATAGTTTGCAAAAAAAAAAAAAAAGAGGTTTTACTCAATATGACTGTACACTGTAACACTCAATATGACAGTTATTTAAACATAACTCCAACACCACACATGAAAAACGGCTAATAATGCCTGAAATAATGCATCTTTGGGAGTTTTACTCGAAACATATGCTTTTTTAAATATTGCAAATGCAAAAAGTCGTTTTTTACTCAATATGACTACAAAGGCTTACAATCCTGACATAATGCAAAAAAAGTAAAAAAAAATGTATTCAAACATAACTTCTAAAAAACACATGCAAAATGGCTAATAATGCCTAGAGATATGTATTTTTGTTAGTTGTACTAGAAAAATGATCTTTTGTAAGGTTTGCAAAGACACAAGTTAGTTTTTTTATTCAATATAACTGTGTAACAGTCATACTAAATATGAAAGGTTTATAATCATAACTCCAAAACCAAACTTGAAATTTGTCTAAAAAGCCTATAATATTGAATTTATGTGAGTTTTAACAGAATCAGGTATTTTGGAGAGGTTGACAAAAACAAAAATTAGGTTTTTCTGGCCTCATATTGGTCACACTCAAAATGACAGTTTTTGAAACATAACTCCAAAAGTAGAAATGCAACATGTCTAAAAATGCCTGAAGAAATGTATCTTTGAGAATTTTCTGGAAAAAAAAACATTTGGTAAGGTTGGCGAAAACAAAAAGTATTTTTCTACTAATTTGACAGTAATGTACTTAGAATCCTGAGATAATGCAAAAAAAGCAATTAAAAGGTATTCCAACATAATTCCTATTTCAAACGTTAAAAATGTTTAAAAATGCCTGTGATATTGAATAAATGTGAGTTTTACTAAATATAGTTTTTTTTTAATGTTTGCAAATACAAAAATGAGGTTTTACTCAATATGACTGTATAATGTAACACTCAATATGACAGTTGTTTAAACATAACTCCTACACCACACATGAAAAATGTCTAATAATGCCTGAAATAATGCATCTTTGGGAGTTTTACTCAAAGCATAAGCTTTTTTAAATTTTGAAAATGCAAAAAGTAGTTTTTTACTCAACATGACTATAAAGTTCTTAGATTCCTAAGATTATGCGAAAAAAGCAATAAAATAATAATTCCTAATCCAAACGTGCAAAATGTCTAAAAATGCCTTTGATATTGAATACGTGTGAGTTTTACTAGATACAGTTGTTTTTCTATGGTTTGCAAATAAAAAATTTAGATTTTACTCAATGTGACTGTATACTGTAACACTCAATATGACAGTTATTTAAACATAACTCCTACAACACACATGGAAAATGTCTAATAATGCCTGAAGAAATGCATCTTTGAGAGTTTTCCTGGAAAAAAAACATTTGGCAAGGTTTGCAATAACAAAATATAACTTTTTACTCAATTTGACAGTAATGTACTTAGAATCCTGAGATAATGCAAAAAAAAGCAATAAAAATGTATTCAAACATAACTTCTAAACAACACATTAAAAATGGCTAATAATGCGTAGAGATGTGTAATTGTGTTAGTTGTACTAGAAAAATGATCTTTTGTAAGGTTAGCAAAGACAAAAGTTCTTTTTTTTATGCAATATAACAGTGTAACTGTCATATTCAATAAGAAAGGTTTATAATCATAACCCCAAAACAAAAAAACATTTGGCAAGGTTTGCAAAAACAAAATGCATTTTTTTTTACTCAATTTGACAGTAATATACTTAGAATCCTGAGATAAAGCAGGAAAAAAAACAATAAAAATGTATTCAAACATAATTCCTAATCCAAACGTGCAAAATGTCTAAAAATGCCTATGATATTGAATACGTGCGAGTTTTACTAGATGCAGTTGTTTTTCTATGGTTTGCAAATACAAAAATGAGATTTTAGTCAATATGACAGTATACTGTAACACTCAATATGACAGTTATTTAAACATAGTTCCTACATCACATTTTGCACGTTTGGATTAGGAATTATGATGGAATACATTTGTATTGCTTTTTTTTTGCAATATCTCAGAATTGTATGTACATTCTTGTCAAATTGAGTAAAAACATACTTTTTACAAAATGTTATTTTTCTAGTACCGCTAACAAAGATACATATCTCCAGGCATTATTAGTCATTTTGCATTTGTTGTTTAGAAGGGATGTTTGAAAACATTTTTATTGCTTTTGTCACATTATCTCAAGATTCTAAGAACATTATCGTCATATTGAGTAAAAAACTACTTTTTGCATTTGCAAGATTTAAAAAAGCATATGTTTCGAGTAAAACTCCCAAAGGTGCATTTTTTCAGGCATTATTAGCCATTTTTCATGTGTGGTGTAAGAGTTATGTAAAAATAACTGTCATATTGTATACAGTCATATTGAGTAAAACCAAATCTTTGTCTTTGCAAACAATAAAAAAACAACTGTATCTAGTAGAGATGCGCGGTTTACGGTCACAACCGTGGAGTCCGCGGATAAACAGCAGGTCGGGCGGGTGAATTGACCAAAAAATATATTTTAAATAGATTCGGGCAGGTGGCGGTTGAACCATTGGGAAATATATATACATAGTGAAATGTTATGTTGAAGAGTTTCATTTAGCCTACTGACGTGTATATATAAATGGTTTATTTATATTGGTTAGTAACGTAAAGTGTTGTTCCTGGCTGTACTTGATGGTACAGTCTAGTGGTTAGGATTCAATGCGCTCACCGTTGCGATCCGGGTTTGATGCTCAGTGAAGGAAATCACTTTTTTTTAACCATGAATTGATTAGCATGGACCCCGACTTAAACAAGTTGAAAAACTTATTGGGGTGTTATCATTTAGTGGTCAATTGTACGGGCCTCATATTGGTCACACTCAAAATGACGGTTTTTGAAACAAAACTCCAAAAATATGCATGCACAATGTCTAATAATGCCTGAAAAAATGCATCTTTGAGAGTTTTCCTGAAAAAACAAAATATAATTTTTTACTCAATTTGACAATGTTCTTAGAATCCTGAAATAAAGCGAAAAAAAACAATAAAAATGTATTCCAACATAATTCCTAATCCAAACGTGCAAAATGTCTAAAAATGCCTATGATATTGAATACATGTGAGTTTTACTAGATACAGTTGTTTTTCTATGGTTTGCAAATACAAAAATGAGGTTTTAGTCAATATGACTGTATACTGTAACACTCAATATATCAGTTATTTAAACATAAATCCTACACAACACATGAAAAATGGCTAATAGTGCCTGAAATAATGCATCTTTGGGAGTTTTACTGGAAGCAAATGCTTTTTTAATTTTGCAAATGCAAAAAGTAGTTTTTTACTCAACATGATTATAATGTTCTTAAAATCCTGAGATAATGCGAAAAAAGCAAAAAAAAATGTATTCCAACATAATTCCTAATCCAATAGTGCAAAATGTCTAGAAATGCCTGTGATATTGAATAATTGTTAGTTTTACTAGTTACAGTTGTTTTTTTATGGTTTGCAAATACAAAATTTAGGTTTTACTCAATATGACTGTATACTGTAACACTAAATATGACAGTTATTTAAACATTACTCCTACACTACACATTCAAAATGGCTAATAATGCTTGAAATAATGCATCTTTGGGAGTTTTACTCGAAACATATGCTTATTTAAATATTGCAAATGCAAAAAGTAGTTTTTTACTCAATTTGACAGTAATGCACTTAGAATCCTGAGATAAAGCGAAAACAAAAAATGTAAATGTATTCCATCATAATTCCTAATCCAAACGTGCAAAATGTCTAAAAATGTCTGTGATATTGAATTAATGTTTGTTTTACTAGATACAGTTCTATGGCTTGCAAATACAAAATTTAGGTTTTACTCAATATGACTGTATACTTTAACACTCAATTTGACAGTTATTTAAACATAACTCCTACACCACACATGCAAAATGTCTAATAATGCCTGAAGAAATGCATCTTTGAGAGTTTTCCTGAAAAAAAGAAACATTTGGCAAGGTTTGCAAAAACAAAATATAATTTTTTACTTAATTTGACAGTAATGTACTTAGAATCCCGAGATAAAGCGAAAAAAACAATAAAAATGTATTCAAACATAATTCCTAATCCAAACGTGCAAAATGTCTAAAAATGCCTGTGATAAGGAACACATGTTAGTTTTACTAGATACAGTTGTTTTTCTATGGTTTGCAAATACAAAAATGAGGTCTTAGTCAATATGAATGTATACTGTAACACTCAATATGACAGTTATTTAAACATAGTTCCTACACCACACATGAAAAATGGCTAATAATGCCTGAAATAATGCATCTTTTGGAGTTGTACTCGAAGCATTAGCTTTTTTAAATTTTGCAAAAGCAAAAAGTAGTTTTTTACTCAACATGACTGTAATGTTCTTAGATTCCTGAGATAATGCGAAAAAAGCAATAAAAACATAACTCCTAATCCAAACGTGCAAAATGTCTAAAAATGCCTGTGATATTGAATACATGTGAGTTTTATTAGACAGAGTTGTTGTTTTTTATTGTTTGCAAAAACAAAAATGAGGTTTTACTCAATATGACTGTATACTGTAACACTCAATATGACAGTTATTTAAACATAACTCCAACACCACACATGAAAAACGGCTAATAATGCCTGAAATAATGCATCTTTGGGAGTTTTACTCGAAACATATGCTTTTTTAAATATTGCAAATGCAAAAAGTAGTTTTTTATTCAATATGACTACAAAGGCTTACAATCCTGACATAAGTAAAAAAAATGTATTCAAACATAACTTCTAAAAAGCACATGCAAAATGGCTAATAATGCCTAGAGGTATGTATTTTTGTTGGTTGTACTAGAAAAATTATCTTTTGTAAGGTTTGCAAAGACACAAGTTAGTTTTTTGATTCAATATAACAGTGTAACAGTCATACTAAATATGAAAGGTTTATAATCATAACCCCAAAACCAAACTTGAAATTTGTCTAAAAAGCCTATAATATTGAATTTATGTGAGTTTTAACAGAATCAGGTATTTTGGAGAGGTTCACAAATACAAAAATTTGGTTTTCCTGGCCTCATATTGGTCACACTCAAAATGACAGTTTTTGAAACATAACTCCAAAAGTAGAGATGCAACGTGTCTAAAAATGCCTCAAGAAATATTATCTTTGAGAGTTTTTCTGGAAAAAATACATTTGGTAAGGTTGGCAAAAACAAAAAGTATTTTTCTACTAATTTGACAGTAATGTACTTAGAATCCTGAGATAATGCGAAAAAAGCAATTAAAAGGTATTCCAACGTTCAAAATGTTTTACTAGATACAGTATTTTTTTATGGTTTGCAAATACAAAAATGAGGTTTTACTCAATATGACTGTATAATGTTACACTCAATATGACAGTTATTTAAATATAACTCCTACACCACACATGAAAAAAAGCTGATAATGCCTGAAATAATGCATCTTTGGGAGTTTGCCTGAAAAAAAAAACATTTGGCAAGGTTTGCAAAAACTAAATAAAAATGTTTACTCAATTTGACAGTAATGTACTTAGAATCCGGAGATAAAGCGAAAAAAACAATAAAAATGTATTCAAACATAATTCCTAATCCAAACGTGCAAAATGTCAAAAAATGCCTATGATATTGAATACGTGTGAGTTTTACTAGATGCAGTTGTTTTTCTATGGTTTACAAATACAAAAATGAGGTTTTAGTCAATATGACTGTATACTGTAACACTCAATATGACAATTATTTAAACATAGTTCCTACACCACACATGAATAATGGCTAATGATGCCTGATATAATGCATCTTTTGGAGTTTTACTTGAAGCATAAGCTTTTTTAAATTTTGCAAATGCGAAAAGTAGTGTTTTACTCAACATGATTATAATGTTCTTAGATTCCTGAGATAATGCGAAAAAAGCAATAAAAACATAACTCCTAATCCAAACGTGCAAAATGTCTAAAAATGCCTATGATATTGAATACGTGTGAGTTTTACTAGATACAGTTGTTTTTCTATGGTTTGCAAAAACAAAATTTAGGTTTTACTCAATTTGACTGTATAATGTAACACTCAATATGGCAGTTATTTAAACATAACTCCTACACCATACATGCAAAATGTCTAATAATGCCTGAAGAAATGCATCTTTGAGAGTTTTCCTGAAAAAAAAACATTTGGCAAGGTTTGCAAATACAAAATATAATGTTTTACTTTGACAGTAATGTACTTAGAATCCTGAGATAATGCAAAAAAAGCAATAAAAATGTATTCAAACATAAATTCCAAACGACGCATGAAAAACAGCTGATAATGCCTAGAGATGTGTATTTTTGTTAGTTGTACTAGAAAATTGTTCTTTTGTAAGGTTAGAAAAGACACAAGTTAGTTTTTTTATTCAATATAACAGTGTAACTATCATACTAAATATGAAAGGTTTATAATCATAACTCCAAAACCAAACTTGAAATTTGTCTAAAAAAGCCTGTAATATTGATTTTATGTGAGTTTTAACAGAATCGGGTATTTTGGAAAGAATCACAAATACAAAAACTAGGTTTTACTCAATATGACTGTAAACTGTAACACTCAATATGACAGTTATTCAAACATAACTTCTACACCACACATGAAAAATGGCTAATAATGCCTGAAATAATGCATCTTTGGGAGTTTTACTCTAAGCATATGCTTTTTTTAAATCTTGCGAATGCAAAAAGTAGTTTTTTACTCAATATGTCTATAATGTTCTTAGAATCCTGAGATAATGCGAAAAAAACAAACAAAAAAATGTATTCCAACATAACTCCTGATCCAAACGTGCAAAATGTCTAAAAATGCCTGTAATATTGAATAAATGTTAGATTTACTAGACACAGTTGTTTTTTTTTATAGTTTGCAAAAACAAAAATGAGGTTTTACTCAATATGACTGCATACTGTAACACTCAATATAACAGTTATTTAAACATAAATCCTACACAACACATGAAACATTACTAATAATGCCTGAAATAATGCATCTTTGGGAGTTTTACTCGATATATATCCTTTTTTAAATATTGCAAATGCCAAAAGTACTTTTTTACTCATATTGACTACAAAGTCTTACAATCCTGACATCATGCGAAAAAAGTAATAAATATGCATTCAAACATAACTTCTAAAAACCACATGCAAAAGGGCTGATAATGCCTAGAGATGTGTATTTTTGGTAGTTCTGAAAAAGTAGAAATGCAACATGTCTAAAAATGCCTGAAGAAATGTATCTTTGAGAGTTTTTCTGGAAAAAAAAAAACATTTGGTAAGGTTGGCGAAAACAAAAAGTATTTTTCTACTAATTTGACAGTAATGTACTTGGAATCCTGAGATAAAGCGAAAACAAAAAATGTAAATGTATTCCATCATAATTCCTAATTCAAACGTTCAAAATAACTAAAAATGCCTGTGATATTGAATACATGCGAGTTTTACTAGATACGTTTTTTTTTTGATGGTTTGCAAATACAAAAATGAGGTTTTACTCGATATGACCGTATACTTTAACACTCAATATGACAGTTATTTAAACATAACCCCTACACCACACATAAAAAAATGCTAATAATGTCTGAAATAATGCATCTTTGGGAGTTTTACTCGAAGCATAAGCTTTTTTAAATTTTGCAAATGCGAAAAGTTGTCTTTTACTCAACATGACTATATTGTTCTTAGATTCCTGAGATACTGCGAAAAAAGCAATAAAAACATAACTCCTAATCCAAACGTGCAAAATGTCTAAAAATACCTGTGATATTGAATACATGTGAGTTTTACTAGACACAGTTGTTTTTTTTATAGTTTGCAAAAACAAAAATGAGGTTTTACTCAATATGACTGTATACTGTAACACTCAATATGACAGTTATTTAAACATAACTCCAACACCACACATGAAAAACGGCTAATAATGCCTGAAATAATGCATCTTTGGGAGTTTTACTCGAAACATATGCTTTTTTAAATATTGCAAATGCAAAAAGTCGTTTTTTACTCAATATGACTACAAAGGCTTACAATCCTGACATAATGCAAAAAAAGTAAAAAAAAATGTATTCAAACATAACTTCTAAAAAACACATGCAAAATGGCTAATAATGCCTAAAGATATGTATTTTTGTTAGTTGTACTAGAAAAATTATTTTTTGTAAGGTTTGCAAAGACACAAGTTAGTTTTTTTATTCAATATAACAGTGTAACAGTCATACTAAATATGAAAGGTTTATAATCATAACCCCAAAACCAAACTTGAAATTTGTCTAAAAAGGCTATAATATTGAATTTATGTGAGTTTTAACAGAATCAGGTATTTTGGAGAGGTTCACAAATACAAAAATTTGGTTTTCCTGGCCTCATATTGGTCACACTCAAAATGACCGTTTTTGAAACATAACTCCAAAAGTAGAAATGCAACATGTCTAAAAATGCCTGAAGAAATGTATCTTTGAGAGTTTTTCTGGAAAAAAAAAAAACATTTGGTAAGGTTGGCGAAAACAAAAAGTATTTTTCTACTAATTTGACAGTAATGTACTTAGAATCCTGAGATAATGGAAAAAAAGCAATTAAAAGGTATTCCAACATAATTCCTAATTCAAACGTTCAAAATGTCTAAAAATGCCTGTGATATTGAATAAATGTGAGTTTTACTAGATATAGGTTTTTTTTATGGTTTGCAAATACAAAAATGAGGTTTTACTCAATATGACTGTATAATGTAATACTCAATATGACAGTTATTTAAACATAACTCCTACACCACACATGAAAAATGTCTAATAATGCCTGAAATAATGCATCTTTGGGAGTTTTACTCAAAGCATAAGCTTTTTTTAATTTTGCAAATGCAAAAAGTTGTTTTTTACTCAACATGACTATAATGCTCTTAGATTCCTGAGATAATGCAAAAAAAGCAATTAAAATGTATTCAACAAAACTCCTAATCCAAACGTGCAAAATGTCCTAAAATGCCTGTGATATTGAATTAATGTTAGTTTTACTAGATACAGTTGTTTTTCTATGGTTTGCAAATACAAAATTTAGGTTTTACTCAATGTGACTGTATACTGTAACACTCAATATGACAGTTATTTAAACATAACTCCTACACCACACATGCAAAATGTCTAATAATGCCTGAAGAAATGCATCTTTGAGAGTTTTCCTGAAAAAAAAAAACATTTGGCAAGGTTTGCAAAAACCAAAAAATAATGTTTTACTCAATTTGACAGTAATGTACTCAGAATCCTGAGATAATGCGAAAAAAGCAATAAAATTGTATTCAAACATAACTTCCAAACAACGCATGAAAAATGGCTGATAATGCCTAGACATGTGTATTTTTGTTAGTTGTACTAGAAAATGTATCTTTTTTAAGGTTAGCAAAGACACAAGTTAGTTCTTTTATTCAATATAACAGTGTAACTATCATACCAAATATTAAAGTTTTATAATCATAACTCCAAAACCAAACTTGAAATTTGTCTTAAAAAGCCTGTACTATTGAATTTATGTGAGTTTTAAAAGAATCAGGTATTTTGGAGAGGTTCACAAATATAACAATTATGTTTTCCTGGCCTCATATTGGTCACACTCAAAATGACAGTTTTTAAAACATAACTCCAAAAGTAGAAATGCAACATGTCTAAAAATGCCTGAAGAAATGTATCTTTGAGAGTTTTTCTAGAAAAAAAACTATTTGGTTAGGTTGGCGAAAACAAAAAGTATTTTTCTAGTAGTTACATTATACAATATGACTGTATAATGTAACACTCAATTTGACAGTTATTTAAACATAACTCCTACACCACACATGCAAAATGTCTAATAATGCCGGAAGAAATGCATCTTTGAGAGTTTTCCTGAAAAAAAAAAAAACATTTGGGAAGGTTTGCAAAAACAAAATACTTTTTTTTTACTCAATTTGACGGTAATGTACTTAGAATCCGGAGATAAAGCCAAAAAAACAATAAAAATGTATTCAAACATAATTCTTAATCCAAACGTGCAAAATGTCTAAAAATGCCTATGATATGGAATACGTGTGAGTTTTACTAGATGCAGTTGTTTTTCTATGGTTTGCAAATACAAAAAGGAGATTTTAGTCAATATGACTGTATACTGTAACACTCAATATGACAGTTATTTAAACATAACTCCTACAAACACACATGCAAAATGTCTAATACTGCCTGAAGAAATGCATCTTTGAGAGTTTTCCTGAAAAAAAACATTTGGCAAGGTTTGCAAAAACAAAATATAATTTTTTACTCAATTTGACAGTAATGTACTTAGAATCCTGAGATAATGCAAAAAAAAGCAATAAAAATGTATTCAAACATAACTTGCAAACAACGCATGTAATATGGCTGATAATGCCTAGAGATGTGTATTTTTGTTAGTTGTACTAGAAAATGTATCTTTTGTAAGGTTTGCAAAGACACAAGTTAGTTTTTTTTAATTCCATATAACAGTGTAACTGTCATACTAAATATGAAAGGTTTATAATCATAACTCCAAAACCAAACTTGAAATTTGTCTAAAAAAGCCTGTAATATATAATTTACGTGAGTTTTACCAGAATCGGGTATTTTGGAAAGAATCACAAATACAAACTTTGGGTTTTACTGAACTCATATTGGTCACACTCAAAATGACAGTTTTTGAAACAAATATCCAAAAATATGAAAGCAAAATGTCTAATAATGCCTGAAAAAAGGCATCTTTGAGAGTTTTCCTGAAAAAAAAAACATTTGGCAAGGTTTGCAAAAACAAAATATAATTTTTTACTCAATGTACTTAGAATCCTGAGATAAAGCGAAAAAAGCAATAAAAATGTATTCCAACAAAAGTCCTAATCCAAACGTGCAAAATGTCTAAAAATGCCTGTGATATTGAATAAATGTTATACAGTCATATTGAGTAAAACCTAGTTTCTTGTATTTGTGATTCTTTCCAAAATACCCGATTCTGGTAAAACTCACGTAAATTATATATTACAGGCTTTTTTAGACAAATTTCAAGTTTGGTTTTGGAGTTATGATTATAAACCTTTCATATTTAGTATGACAGTTACACTGTTATATGGAATAAAAAAACTAACTTGTGTCTTTGCAAACCTTACAAAAGATCATTTTTCTAGTACAACTAACAAAAATACATATCTCTAGGCATTATTAGCCATTTGGCATGTGTTGTTTAAAAGTTATGTTTGAATACATTTTATTGCTTTTTTCGCATTATCTCAGGATTCTAAGACTATTATAGTCATATTGAATAAAAACTACTTTTTGCATTTGCAAGATTTAAAAAAGCATATGTTTCGAGTAAAACTCCCAAAGATGCATTATTTCAGGCATTATTAGCCATTTTTCATGTGTGGTGTAGGAGTTATGTTTAAATAACTGTCATATTGAGTGTTACAGTATACAGTCATATTGAGTAAAACCTACATTTTGTATTTGCAAACCATAGAAAAACAACTGTATCTAGTAAAACTAACATGTATTCCTTATCACAGGCATTTTTAGACATTTTGCACGTTTGGATTAGGAGTTATGTTGGAATACATTTTTATTGCTTTTTTCGCATTATCTCAGGATTCTAAGAATATTATAGTCATATTGAGTAAAAAACTACTTTTTGCATTTGCAAAATTTAAAAAAGCATATGCTTCCAGTAAAACTCCAAAATATGCATTATTTCAGGCATTATTAGCCATTTTTCATGTGTTGTGTGGGATTTATGTTTAAATAACTGTTATATTGAGTGTTACAGTATACAGTCATATTGATTAAAACCTACATTTTGTATTTGCAAACCATAGAAAAACAACTGTATCTAGTAAAACTAACATGTATTCCTTATCACAGGCATTTTTAGACATTTTGCACGTTTGGATTAGGAGTTATGTTGGAATACATTTTTATTGCTTTTTTCGCATTATCTCAGGATTCTAAGAACATTATAGTCATATTGAGAAAAAAACTACTTTTTGCATTTGCAAGATTTAAAAAAGCATATGCTTCGAGTGAAACCCCCAAGATGCATTATTTCAGGCATTATTAGCTATTTTCCATGTGTGGTGTAAGACTTATGTTTAAATAACTGTCATATTGAGTGTTACAGTATATAGTCATATTGAGTAAAACCTAAATTTTGTATTTGCAAACCATTAAAAAACAACTGTATTTAGTAAAACTAACAATTATTCAATATCACAGGCATTTTTAGACATTTTGCACGTTTGGATTAGGAGTTATGTTGGAATACATTTTTATTGCTTTTTTCGCATTATCTCAGGATTCTAAGAACATTATAGTCATATTGAGAAAAAAACTACTTTTTGCATTTGCAAGATTTAAAAAAGCATATGCTTCGAGTGAAACCCCCAAAGATGCATTATTTCAGGCATTATTAGCCATTTTCAATGTGTGGTGTAGGACTTATGTTTAAATAACTGTCATATTGAGTTTTACAGTATATAGTCATATTGATTAAAACCTACATTTTGTATTTGCAAACCATAGAAAAACAACTGTATCTAGTAAAACTAACATGTATTCCTTGTCACAGGCATTTTTAGACCTTTTGCACGTTTGGATTAGGAGTTATGTTGGAATACATTTTTATTGCTTTTTTCGCATTATCTCAGGATTCTAAGAACATTATAGTCATATTGAGAAAAAAACTACTTTTTGCATTTGCAAGATTTAAAAAAGCATATGCTTCGAGTGAAACCCCCAAAGATGCATTATTTCAGGCATTATTAGCTATTTTCCATCTGTGGTGTAGGACTTATGTTTAAATAACTGTCATATTGAGTGTTACAGTATACAGTCATATTGAGTAAAACCTAAATTTTGTATTTGCAAACCATTAAAAAACAACTGTATTTAGTAAAACTAACACTTATTCAATATCACAGGCATTTTTAGACATTTTGCACGTTTGGATTAGGAGTTATGTTGGAATACATTTTTATTGCTTTTTTCGCATTATCTCAGGATTCTAAGAATATTATAGTCATATTGAGTAAAAAACTACTTTTTGCATTTGCAAAATTTAAAAAAGCATATGCTTCCAGTAAAACTCCAAAATATGCATTATTTCAGGCATTATTAGCCATTTTTCATGTGTTGTGTGGGATTTATGTTTAACTAACTGTTATATTGAGTGTTACAGTATACAGTCATATTGACTAAACCCTCATTTTTGTATTTGCAAACCATAGAAAAACAACTGTATCTAGTAAAACTCACATGTATTCAATATCAGAGACTTTTTTGGACATTTCGCACGTTTGGATTAGGAATTATGTTGGAATACATTTTTATTGTTTTTTTCGCTTTATCTCAGGATTCTAAGTACATTACTGTCAAATTGAGTAAAAAATTATATTTTGTTTTTGCAAATATTGCCAAATGTTTGTTTTTTTTCAGGAAAACTCTCAAAGATGCATTTCTTCAGGCATTATTAGACATTTTGCATGCATATTTTGGAGTTTTGTTTCAAAAACTGTCATTTTGAGTGTGACCAATATGAGGCCAGTAAAACCCAATGTTTGTATTTGTGATTCTTTCCAAAATACCCGATTCTGGTAAAACTCACGTAAATTATATATTACAGGCTTTTTTAGACAAATTTCAAGTTTGGTTTTGGAGTTATGATTATAAACCTTTCATATTTAGTATGACAGTTACACTGTTATATGGAATAAAAAAACTAACTTGTGTCTTTGCAAACCTTACAAAAGATAATTTTTCTAGTACAACTAACAAAAATACATATCTCTAGGCATTATTAGCCATTTTGCATGTGTTGTTTAAAAGTTATGTTTGAATACATTTTATTGCTTTTTTCGCATTATCTCAGGATTCTAAGACTATTATAGTCATATTGAATAAAAACTACTTTTTGCATTTGCAAGATGTAAAAAAGTATATGTTTCGAGTAAAACTCCCAAAGATGCATTATTTCAGGCATTATTAGCCATTTTTCATGTGTGGTGTAGGAGTTATGTTTAAATAACTGTCATATTGAGTGTTACAGTATACAGTCATATTGAGTAAAACCTACATTTTGTATTTGCAAACCATACAAAAACAACTGTATCTAGTAAAACTAACATGTATTCCTTATCACAGGCATTTTTAGACATTTTGCACGTTTGGATTAGGAGTTATGTTGGAATACATTTTTATTGCTTTTTTCGCATTATCTCAGGATTCTAAGAACATTATGGTCATATTGAGAAAAAAACTACTTTTTGCATTTGCAAGATTTAAAAAAGCATATGCTTCGAGTGAAACCCCCAAAGATGCATTATTTCAGGCATTATTAGCTATTTTCCATGTGTGGTGTAAGACTAATGTTTAAATAACTGTCATATTGAGTGTTACAGTATACAGTCATATTGAGTAAAACCTAAATTTTGTATTTGCAAACCATTAAAAAACAACTGTATTTAGTAAAACTAACAATTATTCAATATCACAGGCATTTTTAGACATTTTGCACGTTTGGATTAGGAGTTATGTTGGAATACATTTTTATTGCTTTTTTCGCATTATCTCAGGATTCTAAGAATATTATAGTCATATTGAGTAAAAAACTACTTTTTGCATTTGCAAAATATAAAAAAGCATATGCTTCCAGTAAAACTCCAAAATATGCATTATTTCAGGCATTATTAGCCATTTTTCATGTGTTGTGTGGGATTTATGTTTAAATAACTGTTATATTGAGTGTTACAGTATACAGTCATATTGACTAAACCCTCATTTTTGTATTTGCAAACCATAGAAAAACAACTGTATCTAGTAAAACTCACATGTATTCAATATCAGAGACTTTTTTAGACATTTTGCACGTTTGGATTAGGAATTATGTTGGAATACATTTTTATTGTTTTTTTCGCTTTATCTCAGGATTCTAAGTACATTACTGTCAAATTGAGTAAAAAATTATATTTTGTTTTTGAAAATATTGCCAAATGTTTGTTTTTTTTCAGGAAAACTCTCAAAGATGCATTTCTTCAGGCATTATTAGACATTTTGCATGCATGTTTTTGGAGTTTTGTTTCAAAAACTGTCATTTTGAGTGTGACCAATATGTGGCCAGTAAAACCCAATGTTTGTATTTGTGATTCTTTCCAAAATACCCGATTCTGGTAAAACTCACGTAAATTATATATTACAGGCTTTTTTAGACAAATTTCAAGTTTGGTTTTGGAGTTATGATTATAAACCTTTCGTATTTAGTATGACAGTTACACTGTTATATGGAATAAAAAAACTAACTTGTGTCTTTGCAAACCTTACAAAAGATCATTTTTCTAGTACAACTAACAAAAATACATATCTCTAGGCATTATTAGCCATTTGGCATGTGTTGTTTAAAAGTTATGTTTGAATACATTTTATTGCTTTTTTGCATTATCTCAGGATTCTAAGACTATTATAGTCATATTGAATAAAAACTACTTTTTGCATTTGCAAGATTTAAAAAAGCATATGTTTCGAGTAAAACTCCCAAAGATGCATTATTTCAGGCATTATTAGCCATTTTTCATGTGTGGTGTAGGAGTTATGTTTAAATAACTGTCATATTGAGTGTTACAGTATACAGTCATATTGAGTAAAACCTACATTTTGTATTTGCAAACCATAGAAAAACAACTGTATCTAGTAAAACTAACATGTATTCCTTATCACAGGCATTTTTAGACATTTTGCACGTTTGGATTAGGAGTTATGTTGGAATACATTTTTATTGCTTTTTTCGCATTATCTCAGGATTCTAAGAATATTATAGTCATATTGAGTAAAAAACTACTTTTTGCATTTGCAAAATTTAAAAAAGCATATGCTTCCAGTAAAACTCCAAAATATGCATTATTTCAGGCATTATTAGCCATTTTTCATGTGTTGTGTGGGATTTATGTTTAAATAACTGTTATATTGAGTGTTACAGTATACAGTCATATTGATTAAAACCTACATTTTGTATTTGCAAACCATAGAAAAACAACTGTATCTAGTAAAACTAACATGTATTCCTTATCACAGGCATTTTTTGACATTTTGCACGTTTGGATTAGGAGTTATGTTGGAATACATTTTTATTGCTTTTTTCGCATTATCTCAGGATTCTAAGAACATTATAGTCATATTGAGAAAAAAACTACTTTTTGCATTTGCAAGATTTAAAAAAGCATATGCTTCGAGTTAAACCCCCAAGATGCATTATTTCAGGCATTATTAGCTATTTTCCATGTGTGGTGTAAGACTTATGTTTAAATAACTGTCATATTGAGTGTTACAGTATACAGTCATATTGAGTAAAACCTAAATTTTGTATTTGCAAACCATTAAAAAACAACTGTATTTAGTAAAACTAACAATTATTCAATATCACAGGCATTTTTAGACATTTTGCACGTTTGGATTAGGAGTTATGTTGGAATACATTTTTATTGCTTTTTTCGCATTATTTCAGGATTCTAAGAACATTATAGTAATATTGAGAAAAAAACTACTTTTTGCATTTGCAAGATTTAAAAAAGCATATGCTTCTAGTGAAACCCCCAAAGATGCATTATTTCAGGCATTATTAGCCATTTTCCATGTGTGATGTAGGACTTATGTTTAAATAACTGTCATATTGAGTGTTACAGTATACAGTCATATTGACTAAACCCTCATTTTTCTATTTGCAAACCATAGAAAAACAACTGTATCTAGTAAAACTCACATGTATTCAATATCAGAGACTTTTTTAGACATTTTGCACGTTTGGATTAGGAATGATGTTGGAATACATTTTTATTGTTTTTTTCGCTTTATTCAGGATTCTAAGTACATTACTGTCAAATTGAGTAAAAATTTATATTTTGTTTTTGCAAATATTGCCAAATGTTTGGTTTTTTTCAGGAAAACTCTCAAAGATCCATTTCTTCAGGCATTATTAGACTTTTTAATGCATATTTTTGGAGTTTTGTTTCAAAAACTGTCATTTTGAGTGTGACCAATATGAGGCCAGTAAAACCCAATGTTTGTATTTGTGATTCTTTCCAAAATACCTGATTCTGGTAAAACTCACGTAAATTATATATTACAGGCTTTTTTAGACAAATTTCAAGTTTGGTTTTGGAGTTATGATTATAAACCTTTGATATTTAGTAAGACAGTTACACTGTAATATGGAATAAAAAAACTAACTTGTGTCTTTGCAAACCTTACAAAAGATAATTTTTCTAGTACAACTAACAAAAATACATATCTCTAGGCATTATTAGCCATTTTGCAAGTGTTGTTTGAAAGTTATGTTTGAATACATTTTATTGCTTTTTTCGCATTATCTCAGGATTCTAAGACTATTATAGTCATATTGAATAAAAACTACTTTTTGCATTTGCAAGATTTAAAAAAGCATATGTTTCGAGTAAAACTCCCAAAGATGCATTATTTCAGGCATTATTAGCCATTTTTCATGTGTGGTGTAGGAGTTATGTTTAAATAACTGTCATATAGGGCGTTACAGTATACAGTCATATTGAGTAAAAACTGGTTTTTGTATTTGTGATTCTTTCCAAAATACCCGATTCTGGTAAAAGTCACATAAATTCAATATTACATGCTTTTTTAGACAAATTTCACGTTTAATTTTGGAGTTATGATTATAAACCTTTCATATTTAATATGACAGTTACACTGTTATATTGAATAAAAAAACTAACTTGTGTCTTTGCAAACCTCACAAAAGATCATTTTTCTAGTACAACTAACAAAAATACATATCTCTAGGCATTATTAGCCATTTTGCATGTGTTGATTAAAAGTTATGTTTGAATACATTTTTATTGCTTTTTTCTCATTATCTCAGGATTCTAAGACTATTATAGTAATATTGAATAAAAAACTACTTTTTGCATTTGCAAGATTTAAAAAAGCATATGTTTCGAATAAAACTCCCAAAGATGCATTATTTCAGGCATTATTAGCCATTTTTCATGTGTGGTGTAGGAGTTATGTTTAAATAACTGTCATATTGAGTGTTACAGTATACAGTCATATTGAGTAAAACATACATTTTGTATTTGCAAACTATAGAAAAACAACTGTATCTAGTAAAACTAACATGTATTACTTATCACAGACATTTTTAGACATTTTGCACGTTTGGATTAGGAGTTATGTTGGAATACATTTTTATTGCTTTTTTCGCATTATCTCAGGATTTTAAGAACATTATAGTCATATTGCGAAAAAAACTACTTTTTGCATTTGCAAGATTTAAAAAAGCATATGCTTCGAGTGAAACCCCCAAAGACGCATTATTTCAGGCATTATTAGCCATTTTTCATGTGTGGTGTAGGAGTTATGTTTAAATAACTGTCATATTGAGTGTTACAGTATACAGTCATATTGAGTAAAACCTAAATGTTGTATTTGCAAACCTTAGAAAAACCACCGTATCTAGAAAAACTAACATTTACTCAATATCACAGGCATTTTTAGACATTTTGCAGGTTTGGATTAGGAGTAAGGTTGGAATACATTTTTATTGCTTTTTTCGCATTATCTCAGGATTCTAAGAACATTATAGTCATATTGAGTAAAAAACTACTTTTTGCATTTGCCAAATTTTAAAAAGCATATGTTTCGAGTAAAACTCCCAAAGATGCGCTATTTCAGGCATTATTAGACATTTTACATGTGTGGTTTAGGAGTTATGTTTAAATAACTGTCATATTGAGTGTTACAGTATACAGTCATATTGAGTAAATCCTCAATTTTGTATTTGCAAACCATAGAAAAACAACTACATCTAGTAAAACTAACATTTATTCAATATCGAAGGCATTTCTAGACATTTTAAACGTTTGAATTAGGTATTATGTTGGAATACATTTTTATTGCTTTTTTCGCATTATCTCAGGATTCTAAGAACATTATAGTCATATTGATTAAAAAACAACTTTTTGCATTTGCAAAATTTAAAAAAGCATATGCTTCCAGTAAAACTCCCAAAGATGCATTTTTTCAGGCATTATTAGCCATTATTTATGTTCTGTGTAGGATTTATGTTTAAATAACTGTTATATTGAGTGTTACAGTATACAGTCATAATGACTAAAACTTCATTTTTGTATTTGCAAACCATAGAAAAACAACTGTATCTAGTAAAACTCACATGTATTCAATATCACAGGCATTTTTAGACATTTTTCACGTTTGGATTAGGAATTATGTTGGATTACATTTTTATTGTTTTTTTCGCCTTATCTCAGGATTCTAAGTACATTACTGTCAAATTGAGTAAAAAAATATATTTTGTTTTTTGCAAACCTTGTCAAATGTTTTTTTTTTTTCAGGAAAACTCTCAAAGATGCCTTTTTTCAGGCATTATTAGACATTTTGAATGCATATTTTTGGATTTTTGTTTCAAAAACTGTCATTTTGAGTGTGACCAATATGAGGCCAGTAAAACCGAATGTTTGTCATTGTGATTCTTTCCAAAATACCCGATTCTGGTAAAACTCACGTAAATTCAATATTACAGGCTTTTTTAGACAAATTTCAAGTTTGGTTTTGGAGTTATGATTATAAACCTTTCATATTTAGTTTGACAGTTACACTGTTATATGGAATAAAAAAACTAACTTGTGTCTTTGCTAACCTTACAAAAGATCAATTTTCTAGTAGAACTAACAAAAATACACATCTCTAGGCATTATCAGCCATATTACATGCGTTGTTTGGAAGTTATGTTTGAATACATTTTTATTGCTTTTTTTTCGCCTTATCTCAGGATTCTAAGTACATTACTGTCAAATTGAGTAAAAAATTATATTTTGTTTTTGCAAACCTTGCCAAATGTTTTTTTCAGGAAAACTCTCAAAGATGCATTTCTTCAGGCAGTATTAGACATTTTGCATGTGTGTTTGTAGGAGTTATGTTTAAATAACTGTCATATTGAGTGTTACAGTATACAGTCACACTGAGCACAATCTAAATTGTGTATTTGCAAACCATAGAAAAACAACTGTATCTAGTAAAACTCACACGTATTCAATATCAAAGGCATTTTTAGACATTTTGCACGTTTGGATTAGGAGTTATGATTTTATTGCTTTTTTCGCATTATCTTAGGAATCTAAGAACTTTATAGTCATGTTGAGTAAAAAACTACTTTTTGCATTTGCAAAATTTAAAAAAGCTTATGCTTCGAGTAAAACTCCAAAAGATGCATTATTTCAGGCATTATTAGCCATTTTTAATGTGTGGTGTAGGAACTATGTTTAAAAAACTGTCATATTGAGTGTTACAGTATACAGTCATATTGACTAAAATCTCCTTTTTGTATTTGCAAACCATAGAAAAACAACTGCATCTAGTAAAACTCACGCGTATTCCATATCATAGGCATTTTTAGAAATTTTGCACGTTTGGATTAAGAATTATGTTTGAATACATTTTTATTGTTTTTTTGGCTTTATCTCCGGATTCTAAGTACATTACCGTCAAATTGAGTAAAATAAAATTATTTTGTTTTTGCAAACCTTGCCAAATGTTTTTTTTTTTTCAGGAAAACTCTCAAAGATGCATTTCTTCCGGCATTATTAGACATTTTGCATGTGTGGTGTAGGAGTTATGTTTAAATAACTGTCAAATTGAGTGTTACATTATACAGTCATATTGTATAATGTAACTACTAGAAAAATACTTTTTGTTTTCGCCAACCTTACCAAATGTTTTTTTTTTCCAGAAAAACTCTCAAAGATACATTTCTTCAGGCATTTTTAGACATGTTGCATTTCTACTTTAGGAGTTATGTTTCAAAAACTGTCATTTTGAGTGTGGCCAATATGAGGCCAGGAAAACCTAATTTTTGTATTTGTGAACCTCTCCAAAATACCTGATTCTGTTAAAACTCACATAAATTCAATATTACAGGCTTTTTAAGACAAATTTCAAGTTTGGTTTTGGAGTTATGATTATAAAACTTTAATATTTAGTATGATAGTTACACTGTTATGTTGAATAAAAAAACTAACTTGTGTCTTTGCTAACCTTAAAAAGACACATTTTCTAGTACAACTAACAAAAATACACATGTCTAGGCATTATCAGCCATTTTTCATGCGTTGTTTGGAAGTTATGTTTGAATACAATTGTATTGCTTTTTTCGCATTATCTCAGGATTCTAAGTACATTACTGTCAAATTGAGTAAAACATTATTTTTTGGTTTTTGCAAACCTTGCCAAATGTTTTTTTTTTTCAGGAAAACTCTCAAAGATGCATTTCTTCAGGCATTATTAGACATTTTGCATGTGTGGTGTAGGAGTTATGTTTAAATAACTGTCATATTGAGTGTTACAGTATACAGTCACATTGAGGAAAACCTAAATTTTGTATTTGCAAACCATAGAAAAACAACTGTATCTAGTAAAACTAACATTAATTCAATATCACAGCCATTTTAGGACATTTTGCACGTTTGGATTAGGAGTTTTGTTGAATACATTTTTATTGCTTTTTTTGCATTATCTCAGGAATCTAAGAGCATTATAGTCATGTTGAGTAAAAAACAACTTTTTGCATTTGCAAAATTTAAAAAAATGTATGCTAAATTTTGTATTTGCAAACCATAAAAAAAAACTATATCTAGTAAAACTCACATTTATTCAATATCACAGGCATTTTTAGACATTTTGAACGTTTGAATTAGGAATTATGTTGGAATACCTTTAAATTGCTTTTTTTGCATTATCTCAGGATTCTAAGTACATTACTGTCAAATTAGTAGAAAAATACTTTTTGTTTTCGCCAACCTTACCAAACCAGAAAATGATATGTATTATTGATTTGGTATTTTTCTGTAATAAAAAATAGTAATATACATAGTTTGTCAATACTGGCATATTACTTAAAATAACAGAAAATTTGTTTATTTACAGATAATGTTTTCAATTCCTCTGTTTTATAACCTATTTAAAAAAAAAAATACAGTAGAAATTTAAAGTAAATTAACCATAAAAATATGATTTTTTTTTTACAGTGTAGGCATTATTAGCCATTTTGCATGTGTTGTTTAGAAGTTATGTTTGAATTTATTTGTATTGCTTTTTTAGCATTATCTCAGGATTCTAAAAAAATGATTGTCATATTGAGTAAAAAACTAGTTTTTGCATTTGCAAGATTTACAAAAGCATATGTTTCCAGCAAAACTCCCAAAGACGCATTCCTTCAGGCATTATTAGCCATTGTTCATGTGTGGTGTAGGAATTATGTTTAAATAACTGTCATATTGAGTGTTACAGTATACAGTCATATTGAGTAAAACCAAATTTTTGTATTTGCAAACCATAAAAAAACAACTGCATCTAGTAAAACTCACATGGATTCAATATCGCAGGCATTTTTAGACATTTTGCACGTTTGGATTAGGAATTATGTTGGAGGACATTTCATTGCTTTTTTCGCATTAGCTCAGGATTCTCAGTACATTACTGTGAAATTGGGTAAAAAATTACTTTTTGTTTTTTCAAACCTTACCATATGTTTTTTTTCCAGTAAAACTCAAAATGATACATTTCTTCAGGCATTATTAGACATTTTGCCCGTGTATTGAGTAAAACCAAATGTTTGTATTTGCGAACCATAAAAAAACAACTGTGTCTAGTAAAACTCAAATGGATTCAATATCACAGACATTTTTAGACATTTTGCACGTTTGGATTAGGAATTATGATGGAATACATTTGTATTGCTTTTTTTTTTACAATATCTCAGAATTGTATGTACATTCTTGTCAAATTGAGTAAAAACATACTTTTTACAAAATATAATTTTTCTAGTACCCGCTAACAAAGATACATATCTCCAGGCATTATTAGTCATTTTGCATTTATTGTTTAGAAGGGATGTTTGAAAACATTTTTATTGCTTTTGTCACATTATCTAAAGATTCTAAGAACATTATTGTCATATTGAGTAAAAAACTACTTTTTGCATTTGCAAGATTTAAAAAAGCATATGTTTCGAGTAAAACTCCCAAAGGTGCATTTTTTCAGGCATTATTAGCCATTTTTCATGTGTGGTGTAGGAGTTATGTAAAAATAACTGTCATATTGTATACAGTCATATTGAGTAAAACCAAATTTTTGTATTAGCAAATAATAAAAAAACAACTGTATCCAGTAGAGATGCGCGGTTTACGGTCACAACCGTGGAGTCCGCGGATAAACAGCAGGTCGGGCGGGTGAATTGACGAAAAAATATATTTTAAATAGATTCGGGCAGGTGGCGGTTGAACCATTGGGAAATATATATACATAGTGAAATGTTATGTTGAAGAGTTTCATTTAACCTACTGACGTGTATATATAAATGGTTTATTTATATTGGTTAGTAACGTAAAGTGTTGCTCCTGGCTGTACTTGATGCTACAGTCTAGTGGTTAGGATTCAATGCGCTCACCGTCGCGATCCGGGTTTGATGCTCGGTGAAGGAAATCACTTTTTTTTAATCATGAATTGATTAGCGTGGACCCCGACTTAAACAAGTTGAAAAACTTATTGGGGTGTTACCATTTAGTGGTCAATTGTACGGGCCTCATATTGGTCACACTCAAAATGACGGTTTTTGAAACAAAACTCCAAAAATATGCATGCAAAATGTCTAATAATGCCTGAAGAAATGCATCTTTGAGAGTTTTCCTGAAAAAACAAAATATAATTTTTTACTCAATTTGACAATGTTCTTAGAATCCTGAGATAAAGCGAAAAAAACAATAAAAATTTATTCCAACATAATTCCTAATCCAAACGTGCAAAATGTCTAAAAATGCCTGTGATATTGAATACATGTGAGTTTTACTAGATACAGTTGTTTTTATATGGTTTGCAAATACAAAAATTAGGTTTTAGTCAATATGACTGTATACTGTAACACTCAATATGACAGTTATTTAAACATAACTCCTACACCACACATGAAAAATGGCTAATAATGCCTGAAATAATGCATCTTTTGGAGTTTTACTCGAAGCATATGCTTTTTAAAATCTTGCAAATGCAAAAAGTTGTTTTTTATTCAATATGACTATAATAGTCTTAGAATCCTGAGATAATGCGAAAAAAGCAATAAAAATGTATTCCAACATAACTTCTAAACAACTTATGCAAATAGGCTAATAATGCCTAGAGATATGTATTTTTGTTAGTTGTACTAGAAAAATTATCTTTTGTAAGGATTGCAAAGACACAAGTTAGTTTTTTTATTCCATATAACAGTGTAACTGTCATACTAAATATGAAAGGTTTATAATCATAACTCCAAAACTAAACGTGAAATTTGTCTAAAAAAGCCTGTAAAAACCCTGTGGAATAAAAGTATTTTTCTGCAAAACTATTTGCATCGTTACTTTATTAAAGGTGGTTGAATTTAATAATTTGGTAAAAGTCTGTAAAATTACGATATTTTTCCGCAAAACGTTTCATGAAAATTTCTGTAAGTATGTTTTTGATTATTATTTGGTTTACAATGTTTTACTTAAATTTTATAGTTTTCGTTTGGCAGTCGTATCTGCCAGTAGATGACAGTTTTTTTTTACAGAATTTTTTTTACAGTGTAGAGACATTGATCTTTTTCAGTTTTACTAGAAAAAATATATTTTTTAAGGTTCTCAAACACACAAGGTACACTGTAAAAAAAAATCTGTAAAAAAAACTGTAATCTACTGGCAGCTATGTCTACCAAATGAAAACCATAAAATTAAAGTAAAACACTGTATACCAAATAATGAACTAAAACATATTTACAGAAATTTTCATTAAACGTTTTGCGGAAAAGTATAAACAAATTTCAGATTTTTACTAAATTGTTAAGATCAACCACCTTTAATAAAGTGACGATGCAAACAGCTCTGCTGGAAAATACCTTTTTTCTACAGAGTTTTTCCAATTAGTTACGATCAACCAACTTTAATGGAGTGACAATGATGGCTGTTCCACAGAAAAATACCATTATTTTACAGATTTTTTCTGAATTATTAAGTTCAGGGGTCTCAAACTCAGTGTACAGGGGGGCTACAGTGTGTAGAAACTATGTGAAGAGTGGATTAGCCTTCTTTGAATGGCTATACCGACCTGGCAACATACTTGAGATAAAAGGAAAAAAACAATAAAAATGTATTCCAACATAATTCCTAATCAAAACTTGCAAAAGTTCTAAAAATGCCTATGATATTGAACATTGTGAGTTTTACTAGATACAGTTGTTTTTCTATGGTTTGCAAATACAAAATTGAGGTTTTACTCAATATGACTGAATACTGTAACACTCAATATGACAGTTATTTAAACATAACTCCTACACCACACATGAAAAATGGCTAATAATGCCTGAAATAATGGGAGTTTTACTCGAAACATATGCTTTTTTAAATCTTGCAAATGCAAAAAGTAGTTTTTTATTCAATATAACTATAATAGTCTTAGAATCCTGAGATAATGCGAAAAAAGCAATACAAATGTATTCCAACATAACTTCTAAACAACACATGCAAAATGGCATGTGTTGCCTAGAGATATGTATTTTTGTTAGTTGTACTAGAAAAATTATCTTGTGTAAGGTTTGCAAAGACACAAGTTAGTTTTTTTATTCAATATAAGAGTGTAACTGTCATACTAATATGAAAGGTTTATAATCATAACTCCAAAACTAAATGTGAAATTTGTCTAAAAAAGCATGTAATATTGAATTTATGTGAGTTTGACCAGAATCGGGTATTTTGGAAAGAATCACAAATACAAAAACTAGGTTTTACTCAATATGACTGTATACTGTAACGCCCAATATGACAGTATACAGTCATATTGAGTAAAACCTCATTTTTGTTTTTGCAAACTATAAAAAAAAACAACTGTATCTAGTAAAACTAACATTTATTCAAAATCACAGGCATTTTTAGACATTTTACACGTTTGGATTAAAAGTTATGTTTGAATACCTTTTTTTTTCTCTTCGCATTATCTCAGGATTCTAAGAACATTATAGTCATATTGAGTAAAAAACTACTTTTTGCATTTGCAAGATTTAAAAAAGCATATGCTTCGAGTAAAACTCCCAAAGATCCATTATTTCAGGCATTATTAGCCATTTTTCATGTGTGGTGTAGGAGTTATGTTTGAATACATTTTTATTGCTTTTTTTGCATTATCTCAGGATTCTAAGACTACTATAGTCACATTGAATAAAAAACTACTTTTTGCATTTGCAAGATATAAAAAACCATATGTTTCGAGTAACACTCCCATTATTTCAGGCATTATTAGCCATTTTTCATGTGTGGTGTAGGAGTTATGTTTAAATAACTGTCATATTGAGTGTTACAGTATACAGTCATTTTGAGTAAAACCTAAATTTTGTATTTGCAAACCGTAGAAAAACAACTGTATCTAGTAAAACTCACATGTATTCAATATCATAGGCATTTTTAGACATTTTGCAAGTTTTGATTAGGAATTATGTTGGAATACATTTTTATTGTTTTTTTCGCTTTATCTCAGGAATCTAAGTACATTACTGTCAAATTGAGTAAAAAATTATATTTTGTTTTTGCAAACCTTGCCAAATGTTTTTTTTTTTCAGGAAAACTCTCAAAGATGCATTTCTTTAGGCATTATTAGACATTTTGCATTGTGGTGTAAGAGTTATGTTTAAATAATCGTCATATTGAGTGTTACCGTATACAGTCATATTGAGTAAAACCTAAATGTTTTGTTTGCAAACCATAGAAAAACACAGGGAGTCTCCTGTAAAAATTGGCAAGTATGTTGCCAGGTCGGTATAGCCATTCAAAGAAGGTGAATCCACTCTTCACGTAGTTTCTACACACTGTAGCCCCCCTGTACACTGAGTTTGAGACCCCTGAACTTAATAATTCAGAAAAAATCTGTAAAATAATGGTATTTTTCTGTGGAACTGCCAGCATTGTCACTCCATTAAAGTTCGTTGATCGTAACTAATTGGAAAAACTCTGTAGAAAGAAGGTATTTTCCAGCAGAGCTGTTTGCATCGTCACTTTATTAAATGTTTTTGATCTTAACAATTTAGTAAAAATCTGAAATTTGTTTATACTTTTCCGCAAAACGTTTAATGAAAATTTCTGTAAATATGTTTTAGTTCATTATTTGGTATACAGTGTTTTACTTTAATTTTATGGTTTTCATTTGGTAGACGTAGTTTTGATTAGGAATTATGTTGGAATACATTTTTATTGTTTTTTTCGCTTTATCTCAGGAATCTAAGTACATTACTGTCAAATTGAGTAAAAAATTATATTTTGTTTTTGCAAACCTTGCCAAATGTTTTTTTTTTTCAGGAAAACTCTCAAAGATGCATTTCTTCAGGCATTATTAGACATTTTGCATGCATATTTTAGGAGTTTTGTTTCAAAAACTGTCATTTTGAGTGTGACCAATATGAGGCCAGTAAAACCCAATGTTTGTATTTGTGATTCTTTCCAAAATACCCGATTCTGGTAAAACTCACGTAAATTATATATTACAGGCTTTTTTAGACAAATTTCAAGTTTGGTTTTGGAGTTATGATTATAAACCTTTCATATTTAGTATGACAGTTCCGGGATCTTTCTGTGTGGAGTTTGCATGTTCTCCCGTGAATGCGTGGGTTCCCTCCGGGTACTCCGGCTTCCTCCCACTTCCAAATACATGCACCTGGGGATAGGTTGATTGGCAACACTAAATTGGCCCTAGTGTGTGAATGTGAGTGTGAATGTTGTCTGTCTATCTGTGTTGGCCCTGCGATGAGGTGGCGACTTGTCCAGGGTGTACCCTGCCTTCCGCCCGATTGTAGCTGAGATAGGCGCCAGCGCCCCCCGCGACCCCAAAAGGGAATAAGCGGTAGAAAATGGATGGATGGATGGAGTTACACTGTTATATGGAATAAAAAAACTAACTTGTGTCTTTGCAAACCTTACAAAAGATCATTTTTCTAGTACAACTAACAAAAATACATATCTCTAGGCATTATTAGCCATTTTGCATGTGTTCTTTAAAAGTTATGTTTGAATACATTTTATTGCTTTTTTCGCATTATCTCAGGATTCTAAGACTATTATAGTCATATTGAATAAAAACTACTTTTTGCATTTGCAATATTTAAAAAAGCATATGTTTCGAGTAAAACTCCCAAAGATGCATTATTTCAGGCATTATTAGCCAATTTTCATGTGTGGTGTAGGAGTTATGTTTAAATAACTGTCATATTGAGTGTTACAGTATACAGTCATATTGAGTAAAACCTACATTTTGTATTTGCAAACCATAGAAAAACAACTGTATCTAGTAAAACAAACATGTATTCCTTATCACAGGCATTTTTAGACATTTTGCACGTTTGGATTAGGAGTTATGTTGGAATACATTTTTATTGCTTTTTTCGCATTATCTCAGGATTCTAAGAAAATTATAGTCATATTGAGAAAAAAACTACTTTTTGCATTTGCAAGATTTAAAAAAGCATATGCTTCGAGTGAAACCCCCAAAGATGCATTATTTCAGGCATTATTAGCCATTTTCCATGTGTGGTGTAGGACTTATGTTTAAATAACTGTCATATTGAGTCTTACAGTATACAGTCATATTGAGTAAAACCTAAATTTTGTATTTGCAAACCATAAAAAAACAACTGTATTTAGTAAAACTAACAATTATTCAATATCACAGGCATTTTTAGATATTTTGCACGTTTGGATTAGGAGTTATGTTGGAATACATTTTTATTGCTTTTTTCGCATTATCTCAGGATTCTAAGAATATTATAGTCATATTGAGTAAAAAACTACTTTTTGCATTTGCAAAATTTAAAAAAGCATATGCTTCCAGTAAAACTCCAAAATATGCATTATTTCAGGCATTATTAGCCATTTTTCATGTGTTGTGTGGGATTTATGTTTAAATAACTGTTATATTGAGTGTTACAGTATACAGTCATATTGACTAAACCCTCATTTTTCTATTTGCAAACCATAGAAAAACAACTGTATGTAGAAAAACTCACATGTATTCAATATCAGAGACTTTTTTAGACATTTTGCACGTTTGGATTAGGAATTATGTTGGAATACATTTTTATTGTTTTTTTCGCTTTATCTCAGGATTCTAAGTACATTACTGTCAAATTGAGTAAAAAATTATATTTTGTTTTTGCAAATATTGCCAAATGTTTTTTTTTTTTCAGGAAAACTCTCAAAGATCCATTTCTTCAGGCATTATTAGACATTTTGCATGCATATTTTTGGAGTTTTGTTTCAAAAACTGTCATTTTGAGTGTGACCAATATGAGGCCAGTAAAACCCAATGTTTGTATTTGTGATTATTTCCAAAATACCCGATTCTGGTAAAACTCACGTAAATTATATATTACAGGCTTTTTTAGACAAATTTCAAGTTTGGTTTTGGAGTTATGATTATAAACCTTTCATATTTAGTATGACAGTTACACTGTTATATGGAATAAAAAAACTAACTTGTGTCTTTGCAAACCTTACAAAAGATCATTTTTCTAGTACAACTAACAAAAATACATATCTCTAGGCATTATTAGCCATTTTGCATGTGTTCTTTAAAAGTTATGTTTGAATACAGTTTATTGCTTTTTTCGCATTATCTCAGGATTCTAAGACTATTATAGTCATATTGAATAAAAACTACTTTTTGCATTTGCAATATTTAAAAAAGCATATGTTTCGAGTAAAACTCCCAAAGATGCATTATTTCAGGCATTATTAGCCAATTTTCATGTGTGGTGTAGGAGTTATGTTTAAATAACTGTCATATTGAGTGTTACAGTATACAGTCATATTGAGTAAAACCTACATTTTGTATTTGCAAACCATAGAAAAACAACTGTATCTAGTAAAACTAACATGTATTCCTTATCACAGGCATTTTTAGACATTTTGCACGTTTGGATTAGGAGTTATGTTGGAATACATTTTTATTGCTTTTTTCGCATTATCTCAGGAGTCTAAGAACATTATAGTCATATTGAGAAAAAAACTACTTTTTGCATTTGCAAGATTTAAAAAAGCATATGCTTCGAGTGAAACCCCCAAAGATGCATTATTTCAGGCATTATTAGCCATTTTTCATGTGTGGTGTAGGAGTTATGTTTAAATAACTGTCATATTGAGTGTTACAGTATACAGTCATATTGAGTAAAACCTACATTTTGTATTTGCAAACCATAGAAAAACAACTGTATCTAGTAAAACTAACATGTATTCCTTATCACAGGCATTTTTAGACATTTTGCACGTTTGGATTAGGAGTTATGTTGGAATACATTTTTATTGCTTTTTTCGCATTATCTCAGGATTCTCAGAACATTATAGTCATATTGAGAAAAAAACTACTTTTTGCATTTGCAAGATTTAAAAAGCATATGTTTCGAGTAAAACTCCCAAAGATGCATTATTTCAGGCATTATTAGACATTTTGCATGTGTGGTTTAGGAGTTATGTTTAAATAACTGTCATATTGAGTGTTACAGTATACAGTCATATTGAGTAAATCCTCAATTTTGTATTTGCAAACCATAGAAAAACAACTGCATCTGGTAAAACTAACATTTATTCAATATCACAGGCATTTCTAGACATTTTGCAGGTTTGGATTAGGAGTTAGGTTGGAATACATTTTTATTGCTTTTTTCGCATTATCTCAGGATTCTAAGAACATTATAGACATATTGATTAAAAAACAACTTTTTGCATTTAATAAATTTAAAAAAGCATATGCTTCCAGTAAATCTCCCAAAGATGCATTTTTTCAGGCATTATTAGCCATTTTTTATGTTTTGTGTAGGATTTATGTTTAAATAACTGTTATATTGAGTGTTACAGTATACAGTCATAATGACTAAAACTTCATTTTTGTATCTGCAAACCATAGAAAAACAACTGTATCTAGTAAAACTCACATGTATTCAATATCACAGGCATTTTTAGACATTTTTCACGTTTGGATTAGGAATTATGTTGGAATACATTTTTATTGTTTTTTTTGCCTTATCTCAGGATTCTAAGTACATTACTGTCAAATTGAGTAAAACAATATATTTTGTTTTTGCAGACCATGTCAAATGTTTTTTTTTTTCAGGAAAACTCTCAAAGATGCCTTTTTTCAGGCATTATTAGACATTTTGCATGCATATTTTTGGATTTTTGTTTCAAAAACTGTCATTTTGAGTGTGACCAATATGAGGCCAGTAAAACCGAATGTTTGTCATTGTGATTCTTTCCAAAATACCCGATTCTGGTAAAACTCACGTAAATTCAATATTACAGGCTTTTTTAGACAAATTTCAAGTTTGGTTTTGGAGTTGTGATTATAAACCTTTCATATTTAGTATGACAGTTACACTGTTATATGGAATAAAAAAACTAACTTGTGTCTTTGCTAACCTTACAAAAGATCAATTTTCTAGTACAACTAACAAAAATACACATCTCTAGGCATTATCAGCCATATTACATGCGTTGTTTGGAAGTTATGTTTGAATACATTTTTATTGCTTTTTTTTGCATTATCTCAGGATTCTAAGTACATTACTGTCAAATTGAGTAAAAAATTATATTTTGTTTTTGCAAACCTTGCCAAATGTGTTTTTTCAGGAAAACTCTCAAAGATGCATTTCTTCAGGCAGTATTAGACATTTTGCATGTGTGTTTGTAGGAGTTATGTTTAAATAACTGTCATATTGAGTGTTACAGTATACAGTCACATTGAGTACAATCTAAATTGTGTATTTGCAAACCATAGAAAAACAACTGTATCTAGTAAAACTCACAAGGATTCAATATCAAAGGTATTTTTAGACATTTTGCACGTTTGGATTAGGAGTTATGATTTTATTGCTTTTTTCGCATTATCTTAGGAATCTAAGAACTTTATAGTCATGTTGAGTAAAAAAATACTTTTTGCATTTGCAAAATTTAAAAAAGCTTTTGCTTCGAGTAAAACTCCAAATGATGCATTATTTCAGGCATTATTAGCCATTTTTAATGTGTGGTGTAGGAACTATGTTTAAAAAACTGTCATATTGAGTGTTACAGTATACAGTCATATTGACTAAAATCTCCTTTTTGTATTTGCAAACCATAGAAAAACAACTGCATCTAGTAAAACTCACACGTATTCCATATATTAGGCATTTTTAGACATTTTGCACGTTTGGATTAAGAATTATGTTTGAATACATTTTTATTATTTTTTTGGCTTTATCTCCGGATTCTAAGTACATTACCGTCAAATTGAGAAAAAAAAAAGTATTTTGTTTTTGCAAACCTTCCCAAATGTTTTTTTTTTTTTTCAGGAAAACTCTCAAAGATGCATTTCTTCCGGCATTATTAGACATTTTGCATGTGTGGTGTAGGAGTTATGTTTAAATAACTGTCAAATTGAGTGTTACATTATACAGTCATATTGTATAATGTAACTACTAGAAAAATACTTTTTGTTTTCGCCAACCTAACCAAATAGTTTTTTTTCTAGAAAAACTCTCAAAGATACATTTCTTCAGGCATTTTTAGACATGTTGCATTTCTACTTTTGGAGTTATGTTTCAAAAACTGTCATTTTGAGTGTGACCAATATGAGGCCAGGAAAACATAATTGTTGTATTTGTGAACCTCTCCAAAATACCTGATTCTTTTAAAACTCACATAAACTCAATATTACAGGCTTTTTAAGACAAATTTCAAGTTTGGTTTTGGAGTTATGATTATAAAACTTTAATATTTAGTATGATAGTTACACTGTTATATTGAATAAAAGAACTAACTTGTGTCTTTGCTAACCTTAAAAAAGATACATTTTCTAATACAACTAACAAAAATACACATGTCTAGGCATTATCAGCCATTTTTCATGCGTTGTTTGGAAGTTATGTTTGAATACAATTTTATTGCTTTTTTCGCATTATCTCAGGATTCTGAGTACATTACTGTCAAATTGAGTAAAACATTATTTTTTGGTTTTTGCAAACCTTGCCAAATGTTTTTTTTTCAGGAAAACTCTCAAAGATGCATTTCTTCAGGCATTATTAGACATTTTGCATGTGTGGTGTAGGAGTTATGTTTAAATAACTGTCATATTGAGTGTTACAGTATACAGTCACATTGAGTAAAACCTAAATTTTGTATTTGCAAACCATAGAAAAACAACTGTATCTAGTAAAACTAACATTAATTCAATATCACAGGCATTTTAGGACATTTTGCACGTTTGGATTAGGAGTTTTGTTGAATACATTTTTATTGCTTTTTTTGCATTATCTCAGGAATCTAAGAGCATTATAGTCATGTTGAGTAAAAAACAACTTTTTGCATTTGCAAAATTAAAAAAAGCTTATGCTTTGAGTAAAACTCCCAAAGATGCATTATTTCAGGCATTATTAGACATTTTTCATGTGTGGTGTAGGAGTTATGTTTAAATAACTGTCATATTGAGTATTACATTATACAGTCATATTGAGTAAAACCTCATTTTTGTATTTGCAAACCATAAAAAAAACCTATATCTAGTAAAACTCACATTTATTCGATATCACAGGCATTTTTAGACATTTTGAACGTTTGAATTAGGAATTATGTTGGAATACCTTTTAATTGCTTTTTTTGCATTATCTCAGGATTCTAAGTACATTACTGTCAAATTAGTAGAAAAATACTTTTTGTTTTCGCCAACCTTACCAAATGTTTTTTTTTTTTCCAGAAAAACTCTCAAAGATACATTGCATTTCTACTTTTGGAGTTATGTTTCAAAAACTGTCATTTTGAGTGTGACCAATATGAGGCCAGGAAAACCTGGTTTTTGTATTTGTGAACCTCTCCAAAATACCTGATTCTGTTAAAACTCACATAAATTCAATATTATAGCCTTTTTAGACAAATTTCAAGTTTGGTTTTGGGGTTATGATTATAAACCTTTCATATTTAGTATGACTGTTACACTGTTATATTGAATAAAAAAACTAACTTGTGTCTTTGCAAACCTTACAAAAAAATCATTTTTCTAGTACAACTAACAAAAATAAATATCTCTAGGCATTATTAGCCATTTTGCATGTGTTTTTTAGAAGTTATGTTTGAATACATTTTTTTTTACTTTTTTTGCATTATGTCAGGATTGTAAGCCTTTGTAGTCATATTGAGTAAAAAACGACTTTTTGCATTTGCAATATTTAAAAAAGCATATGTTTCGAGTAAAACTCCCAAAGATGCATTATTTCAGGCATTATTAGCCGTTTTTCATGTGTGGTGTTGGAGTTATGTTTAAATAACTGTCATATTGAGTGTTACAGTATACAGTCATATTGAGTAAAACCTCATTTTTGTTTTTGCAAACTATAAAAAAAACAACTGTGTCTAGTAAAACTCACATGTATTCAATATCAAAGGTATTTTTAGACATTTTGCACGTTTGGATTAGGAGTTATGTTTTTATTGCTTTTTTCGCAGTATCTCAGGAATCTAAGAACATTATAGACATATTGATTAAAAAACAACTTTTTGCATTTAATAAATTTAAAAAAGCATATGCTTCCAGTAAATCTCCCAAAGATGCATTTTTTCAGGCATTATTAGCCATTTTTTATGTTTTGTGTAGGATTTATGTTTAAATAACTGTTATATTGAGTGTTACAGTATACAGTCATAATGACTAAAACTTCATTTTTGTATCTGCAAACCATAGAAAAACAACTGTATCTAGTAAAACTCACATGTATTCAATATCACAGGCATTTTTAGACATTTTTCACGTTTGGATTAGGAATTATGTTGGAATACATTTTTATTGTTTTTTTTGCCTTATCTCAGGATTCTAAGTACATTACTGTCAAATTGAGTAAAACAATATATTTTGTTTTTGCAGACCATGTCAAATGTTTTTTTTTTTCAGGAAAACTCTCAAAGATGCCTTTTTTCAGGCATTATTAGACATTTTGCATGCATATTTTTGGATTTTTGTTTCAAAAACTGTCATTTTGAGTGTGACCAATATGAGGCCAGTAAAACCGAATGTTTGTCATTGTGATTCTTTCCAAAATACCCGATTCTGGTAAAACTCACGTAAATTCAATATTACAGGCTTTTTTAGACAAATTTCAAGTTTGGTTTTGGAGTTGTGATTATAAACCTTTCATATTTAGTATGACAGTTACACTGTTATATGGAATAAAAAAACTAACTTGTGTCTTTGCTAACCTTACAAAAGATCAATTTTCTAGTACAACTAACAAAAATACACATCTCTAGGCATTATCAGCCATATTACATGCGTTGTTTGGAAGTTATGTTTGAATACATTTTTATTGCTTTTTTTTGCATTATCTCAGGATTCTAAGTACATTACTGTCAAATTGAGTAAAAAATTATATTTTGTTTTTGCAAACCTTGCCAAATGTGTTTTTTCAGGAAAACTCTCAAAGATGCATTTCTTCAGGCAGTATTAGACATTTTGCATGTGTGTTTGTAGGAGTTATGTTTAAATAACTGTCATATTGAGTGTTACAGTATACAGTCACATTGAGTACAATCTAAATTGTGTATTTGCAAACCATAGAAAAACAACTGTATCTAGTAAAACTCACACGTATTCAATATCAAAGGTATTTTTAGACATTTTGCACGTTTGGATTAGGAGTTATGATTTTATTGCTTTTTTCGCATTATCTTAGGAATCTAAGAACTTTATAGTCATGTTGAGTAAAAAAATACTTTTTGCATTTGCAAAATTTAAAAAAGCTTTTGCTTCGAGTAAAACTCCAAATGATGCATTATTTCAGGCATTATTAGCCATTTTTAATGTGTGGTGTAGGAACTATGTTTAAAAAACTGTCATATTGAGTGTTACAGTATACAGTCATATTGACTAAAATCTCCTTTTTGTATTTGCAAACCATAGAAAAACAACTGCATCTAGTAAAACTCACACGTATTCCATATATTAGGCATTTTTAGACATTTTGCACGTTTGGATTAAGAATTATGTTTGAATACATTTTTATTATTTTTTTGGCTTTATCTCCGGATTCTAAGTACATTACCGTCAAATTGAGAAAAAAAAAAGTATTTTGTTTTTGCAAACCTTCCCAAATGTTTTTTTTTTTTTTTCAGGAAAACTCTCAAAGATGCATTTCTTCCGGCATTATTAGACATTTTGCATGTGTGGTGTAGGAGTTATGTTTAAATAACTGTCAAATTGAGTGTTACATTATACAGTCATATTGTATAATGTAACTACTAGAAAAATACTTTTTGTTTTCGCCAACCTAACCAAATAGTTTTTTTTCTAGAAAAACTCTCAAAGATACATTTCTTCAGGCATTTTTAGACATGTTGCATTTCTACTTTTGGAGTTATGTTTCAAAAACTGTCATTTTGAGTGTGACCAATATGAGGCCAGGAAAACATAATTGTTGTATTTGTGAACCTCTCCAAAATACCTGATTCTTTTAAAACTCACATAAACTCAATATTACAGGCTTTTTAAGACAAATTTCAAGTTTGGTTTTGGAGTTATGATTATAAAACTTTAATATTTAGTATGATAGTTACACTGTTATATTGAATAAAAGAACTAACTTGTGTCTTTGCTAACCTTAAAAAAGATACATTTTCTAATACAACTAACAAAAATACACATGTCTAGGCATTATCAGCCATTTTTCATGCGTTGTTTGGAAGTTATGTTTGAATACAATTTTATTGCTTTTTTCGCATTATCTCAGGATTCTGAGTACATTACTGTCAAATTGAGTAAAACATTATTTTTTGGTTTTTGCAAACCTTGCCAAATGTTTTTTTTTCAGGAAAACTCTCAAAGATGCATTTCTTCAGGCATTATTAGACATTTTGCATGTGTGGTGTAGGAGTTATGTTTAAATAACTGTCATATTGAGTGTTACAGTATACAGTCACATTGAGTAAAACCTAAATTTTGTATTTGCAAACCATAGAAAAACAACTGTATCTAGTAAAACTAACATTAATTCAATATCACAGGCATTTTAGGACATTTTGCACGTTTGGATTAGGAGTTTTGTTGAATACATTTTTATTGCTTTTTTTGCATTATCTCAGGAATCTAAGAGCATTATAGTCATGTTGAGTAAAAAACAACTTTTTGCATTTGCAAAATTAAAAAAAGCTTATGCTTTGAGTAAAACTCCCAAAGATGCATTATTTCAGGCATTATTAGACATTTTTCATGTGTGGTGTAGGAGTTATGTTTAAATAACTGTCATATTGAGTATTACATTATACAGTCATATTGAGTAAAACCTCATTTTTGTATTTGCAAACCATAAAAAAAACCTATATCTAGTAAAACTCACATTTATTCGATATCACAGGCATTTTTAGACATTTTGAACGTTTGAATTAGGAATTATGTTGGAATACCTTTTAATTGCTTTTTTTGCATTATCTCAGGATTCTAAGTACATTACTGTCAAATTAGTAGAAAAATACTTTTTGTTTTCGCCAACCTTACCAAATGTTTTTTTTTTTTCCAGAAAAACTCTCAAAGATACATTGCATTTCTACTTTTGGAGTTATGTTTCAAAAACTGTCATTTTGAGTGTGACCAATATGAGGCCAGGAAAACCTGGTTTTTGTATTTGTGAACCTCTCCAAAATACCTGATTCTGTTAAAACTCACATAAATTCAATATTATAGCCTTTTTAGACAAATTTCAAGTTTGGTTTTGGGGTTATGATTATAAACCTTTCATATTTAGTATGACTGTTACACTGTTATATTGAATAAAAAAACTAACTTGTGTCTTTGCAAACCTTACAAAAAAATCATTTTTCTAGTACAACTAACAAAAATAAATATCTCTAGGCATTATTAGCCATTTTGCATGTGTTTTTTAGAAGTTATGTTTGAATACATTTTTTTTTACTTTTTTTGCATTATGTCAGGATTGTAAGCCTTTGTAGTCATATTGAGTAAAAAACGACTTTTTGCATTTGCAATATTTAAAAAAGCATATGTTTCGAGTAAAACTCCCAAAGATGCATTATTTCAGGCATTATTAGCCGTTTTTCATGTGTGGTGTTGGAGTTATGTTTAAATAACTGTCATATTGAGTGTTACAGTATACAGTCATATTGAGTAAAACCTCATTTTTGTTTTTGCAAACTATAAAAAAAACAACTGTGTCTAGTAAAACTCACATGTATTCAATATCAAAGGTATTTTTAGACATTTTGCACGTTTGGATTAGGAGTTATGTTTTTATTGCTTTTTTCGCAGTATCTCAGGAATCTAAGAACATTATAGTCATGTTGAGTAAAAGACAACTTTTTGCATTTGCAAAATTTAAAAAAGCTTATGCTTCGAGTAAAACTCCCAAAGATGCATTATTTCAGACATTATTAGCATTTTTTTATGTGTGGTGTAGGGGTTATGTTTAAATAACTGTCATATTGAGTGTTAAATTATACGGTCATATTGAGTAAAACCTCATTTTTGTATTTGCAAACCATCAAAAAAAACTGTATCTAGTAAAACTCACATGCATTCTATATCAAAGGCATTTTTAGACATTTTGAACGTTTGAATTAGGAATTATGTTGGAATACATTTGTATTGCTTTTTTCGCATTATCTCAGGATTCCAAGTACATTACTGTCAAATTAGTAGAAAAATACTTTTTGTTTTCGCCAACCTTACCAAATGTTTTTTTTTTCCAGAAAAACTCTCAAAGATACATTTCTTCAGGCATTTTTAGACATGTTGCATTTCTACTTTTTCAGAACTACCAAAAATACACATCTCTAGGCATTATCAGCCATTTTGCATGTGGTTTTTAGAAGTTATGTTTGAATACATTTTTATTACTTTTTTCGCATGATGTCAGGATTGTAAGACTTTGTAGTCAATATGAGTAAAAAAGTACTTTTGGCATTTGCAATATTTAAAAAAGGATATGTATCGAGTAAAACTCCCAAAGATGCATTATTTTAGGCATTATTAGTAATGTTTCATGTGTTGTGTAGGATTTTTGTTTAAATAACTGTTATATTGAGTGTTACAGTATACAGTCATATTGAGTAAAACCTCATTTTTGTTTTTGCAAACTATAAAAAAAAACAACTGTGTCTAGTAAATCTAACATTTATTCAATATTACAGGCATTTTTAGACATTTTGCACGTTTGGATTAGGAGTTATGTTGGAATAAATTTTTTTGTTAGTTTTTTTCGCATTATCTCAGGATTCTAAGAACATTATAGACATATTGAGTAAAAAACTACTTTTTGCATTCGCAAGATTTAAAAAAAGCATATGCTTCGAGTAAAACTCCCAAAGATGCATTATTTCAGGCATTATTAGCCATTTTTCATGTGTGGTGTAGGAGTTATGTTTAAATAACTGTCATATTGAGTGTTACAGTTTACAGTCATATTGAGTAAAACCCAGTTTTTGTATTTGTGATTCTTTCCAAAATACCCGATTCTGTTAAAACTCACATAAAATCAATATTACAGGCTTTTTTAGACAAATTTCAAGTTTGGTTTTGGAGTTATGATTATAAACCTTTCATATTTAGTATGATAGTTACACTGTTATATTGAATAAAAAAACTAACTTGTGTCTTTTCTAACCTTACAAAAGATCAATTTTCTAGTACAACTAACAAAAATACACATCTCAAGGCATTATCAGCTGTTTTTCATGCGTCGTTTGGAATTTATGTTTGAATACATTTTTATTGCTTTTTTTGCATTATCTCAGGATTCTAAGTACATTACTGTCAAAGTAAAATATTATATTTTGTATTTGCAAACCTTGCCAAATGTTTTTTTTTTCAGGAAAACTCTCAAAGATGCATTTCTTCAGGCATTATTAGACATTTTACATGTATGGTGTAGGAGTTATGTTTAAATAACTGCCATATTGAGTGTTACAGTATACAGTCAAATTGAGTAAAACCTAAATTTTGTATTTGCAAACCATAGAAAAACAACTGTATCTAGTAAAACTCACACGTATTCAATATCATAGGCATTTTTAGACATTTTGCACGTTTGGATTAGGAGTTATGTTTTTATTGCTTTTTTCGCATTATCTCAGGAATCTAAGAACATTATAATCATGTTGAGTAAAACACTACTTTTCGCATTTGCAAAATTTAAAAAAGCTTATGCTTCGAGTAAAACTCCAAAAGATGGATTATATCAGGCATCATTAGCCATTTTTCATGTGTGGTGTAGGAACTATGTTTAAATAATTGTCATATTGAGTGTTACAGTATACAGTCATATTGACTAAAACCTCATTTTTGTATTTGCAAACCATAGAAAAACAACTGCATCTAGTAAAACTCACACGTATTCAATATCATAGGCATTTTTTGACATTTTGCACGTTTGGATTAGGAATTATGTTTGAATACATTTTTATTGTTTTTTTCGCTTTATCTCCGGATTCTAAGTACATTACTGTCAAATTGAGTAAACATTTTTATTTAGTTTTTGCAAACCTTGCCAAAAGTTTTTTTTTTCAGGCAAACTCCCAAAGATGCATTATTTCAGGCATTATCAGCTTTTTTTCATGTGTGGTGTAGGAGTTATATTTAAATAACTGTCATATTGAGTGTAACATTATACAGTCATATTGAGTAAAACCTCATTTTTGTATTTGCAAACCATAAAAAAATACTGTATCTAGTAAAACATTTTGAACGTTGGAATACCTTTTAATTGCTTTTTTCGCATTATCTCAGGATTCTAAGTACATTACTGTCAAATTAGTAGAAAAATACTTTTTGTTTTTGCCAACCTTACCAAATGTATTTTTTCCAGAAAAACTCTCAAAGATAATATTTCTTGAGGCATTTTTAGACACGTTGCATCTCTACTTTTGGAGTTATGTTTCAAAAACTGTCATTTTGAGTGTGACCAATATGAGGCCAGGAAAACCAAATTTTTGTATTTGTGAACCTCTCCAAAATACCTGATTCTGTTAAAACTCACATAAATTCAATATTATAGGCTTTTTAGACAAATTTCAAGTTTGGTTTTGGAGTTATGATTATAAACCTTTTATATTTAGTATGACTGTTACACTGTTATATTGAATCAAAAAACTAACTTGTGTCTTTGCAAACCTTACAAAAGATATTTTTTCTAGTACAACCAACAAAAATACATACCTCTAGGCATTATTAGCCATTTTGCATGTGCTTTTTAGAAGTTATGTTTGAATACATTTTTTTTTACTTATGTCAGGATTGTAAGCCTTTGTAGTCATATTGAATAAAAAACTACTTTTTGCATTTGCAATATTTAAAAAAAGCATATGTTTCGAGTAAAACTCCCAAAGATGCATTATTTCAGGCATTATTAGCCGTTTTTCATGTGTGGTGTGGGAGTTATGTTTAAATAACTGTCATATTGAGTATAGCGGTATAGCTCGGTTGGTAGAGTGGCCGTGCCAGCAACTTGAGGGTTGCAGGTTCGATTCCCGCTTCAGCCATCCTAGTCACTGCCGTTGTGTCCTTGGGCAAGACACTTTACCCACCTGCTCCCAGTGCCACCCACACTGGTTTAAATGTAACTTAGATATTGGGTGTCACTATGTAAAGCGCTTTGAGTCACTTGAGAAAAGCGCTATATAAAATATAATTCACTTCACTTGAGTGTTACAGTATACAGTCATATTGAGTAAAACCTCATTTTTGTTTTTGCAAACAATAAAAAACAACAACTCTGTCTAATAAAACTCACATGTATTCAATATCACAGGCATTTTTAGACATTTTGCACGTTTGGATTAGGAGTTATGTTTTTATTGCTTTTTTCGCATTATCTCAGGAATCTAAGAACATTATAGTCATGTTGAGTAAAAAACTACTTTTTGCTTTTGCAAAATTTAAAAAAGCTAATGCTTCGAGTACAACTCCAAAAGATGCATTATTTCAGGCATTATTAGCCATTTTTCATGTGTGGTGTAGGAACTATGTTTAAATAACTGTCATATTGAGTGTTACAGTATACAGTCATATTGACTAAGACCTCATTTTTGTATTTGCAAACCATAGAAAAACAACTGTATCTAGTAAAACTAACATGTGTTCCTTATCACAGGCATTTTTAGACATTTTGCACGTTTGGATTAGGAATTATGTTTGAATACATTTTAATTGTTTTTTTCGCTTTATCTCGGGATTCTAAGTACATTACTGTCAAATTAAGTAAAAAATTATATTTTGTTTTTGCAAACCTTGCCAAATGTTTTTTTTTTCAGGAAAACTCTCAAAGATGCATTTCTTCAGGCATTATTAGACATTTTGCATGTGTGGTGTACAATCCTGACATAAGTAAAAAAAATGTATTCAAACTGTCAAATTAAGTAAAAAATTATATTTTGTTTTTGCAAACCTTGCCAAATGTTTCTTTTTTTCAGGAAAACTCTCAAAGATGCATTTCTTCGGGCATTATTAGACATTTTGCATGTGTGGTGTAGGAGTTATGTTTAAATAACTGTCAAATTGAGTGTTAAAGTATACAGTCATATTGAGTAAAACCTAAATTTTGTATTTGCAAGCCATATAACTGTATCTAGTAAAACAAACATTAATTCAATATCACAGACATTTTTAGACATTTTGCACGTTTGGATTAGGAATTATGATGGAATACATTTACATTTTTTGTTTTCGCTTTATCTCAGGATTCTAAGTACATTACTGTCAAATTGAGTAAAAAACTACTTTTTGCATTTGCAATATTTAAATAAGCATATGTTTCGAGTAAAACTCCCAAAGATGCATTATTTCAAGCATTATTAGCCATTTTGCATGTGTAGTGTAGGAGTAATGTTTAAATAACTGTCATATTTAGTGTTACAGTATACAGTCATATTGAGTAAAACCTAAATTTTGTATTTGCAAACCATAAAAAAACATCTGTAACTAGTAAAACTAACAATTATTCAATATCACAGGCATTTCTAGACATTTTGCACTATTGGATTAGGAATTATGTTGGAATACATTTTTTTTTTGCTTTTTTCGCATTATCTCAGGATTCTAAGAACATTATAATCATGCTGAGTAAAAAACTACTTTTTGCATTTGCAAAATTTAAAAAAGCATTTGCTTCCAGTAAAACTCCCAAAGATGCATTATTTCAGGCACTATTAGCCATTTTTCATGTGTTGTGTAGGATTTATGTTTAAATAACTGATATATTGAGTGTTACAGTATACAGTCATATTGACTAAAACCTCATTTTTGTATTTGCAAACCATAGAAAAACAACTGTATCTTGTAAAACTCACATGTATTCAATATCATAGGCATTTTTAGACATTTTGCACGTTTGGATTAGGAATTATGTTGGAATACATTTTTATTGTTTTTTTTCGCTTTATCTCAGGATTCTAAGAACATTGTCAAATTGAGTAAAAAATTATATTTTGTTTTTTCAGGAAAACTCTCAAAGATGCATTTTTTCAGGCATTATTAGACATTGTGCATGCATATTTTTGGAGTTTTGTTTCAAAAACCGTCATTTTGAGTGTGACCAATATGAGGCCCGTACAATTGACCACTAAATGATAACACCCCAATAAGTTTTTCAACTTGTTTAAGTCGGGGTCCACGCTAATCAATTCATGATTAAAAAAAAGTGATTTCCTTCACCGAGCATCAAACCCGGATCGCAACAGTGAGCGCATTGAATCCTAACCACTAGACTGTACCATCAAGTACAGCCAGGAACAACACTTTACGTTACTAACCAATATAAATAAACCATTTATATATACACGTCAGTAGGCTAAATGAAACTCTTCAACATAACATTTCAATATGTATATATATTTCCCAATGGTTCAACCGCCACCTGCCCGAATCTATTTAAAATATATTTTTTCGTCAATTCACCCGCCCGACCTGCTGTTTATCCGCGGACTCCACGGTTGTGACCGTAAACCGCGCATCTCTACTAGATACAGTTGTTTTTTTATTGTTTGCAAAGACAAAGATTTGGTTTTACTCAATATGACTGTATACAATATGACAGTTATTTTTACATAACTCTTACACCACACATGAAAAATGGCTAATAATGCCTGAAAAAATGCACCTTTGGGAGTTTTACTCGAAACATATGCTTTTTTAAATCTTGCAAATGCAAAAAGTAGTTTTTTACTCAATATGACGATAATGTTCTTAGAATCTTGAGATAATGTGACAAAAGCAATAAAAATGTTTTCAAACATCCCTTCTAAACAACAAATGCAAAATGACTAATAATGCCTGGAGATATGTATCTTTGTTAGCGGTACTAGAAAAATAACATTTTGTAAAAAGTATGTTTTTACTCAATTTGACAAGAATGTACATACAATTCTGAGATATTGCAAAAAAAAAGCAATACAAATGTATTCCATCATAATTCCTAATCCAAACGTGCAAAATGTGATGTAGGAACTATGTTTAAATAACTGTCATATTGAGTGTTACAGTATACTGTCATATTGACTAAAATCTCATTTTTGTATTTGCAAACCATAGAAAAACAACTGCATCTAGTAAAACTCGCACGTATTCAATATCATAGGCATTTTTAGACATTTTGCACGTTTGGATTAGGAATTATGTTTGAATACATTTTTATTGTTTTTTTTCCTGCTTTATCTCAGGATTCTAAGTATATTACTGTCAAATTGAGTAAAAAAAAATGCATTTTGTTTTTGCAAACCTTGCCAAATGTTTTTTTCTTCAGGAAAACTCTCAAAGATGCATTTCTTCAGGCATTATTAGTGACCAATATGAGGCCAGTAAAACCCAATGTTTGTATTTGTGATTCTTTCCAAAATACCAGTTTCTGGTAAAACTCACATAAATTCAATATTACAGGCTTTTTTAGACAAATTTCAAGTTTGGTTTTGGGGTTATGATTATAAACCTTTCTTATTGAATATGACAGTTACACTGTTATATTGCATAAAAAAACAACTTTTGTCTTTGCTAACCTTACAAAAGATCATTTTTCTAGTACAACTAACACAATTACACATCTCTACGCATTATTAGCCATTTTTCATGTGTTGTTTAGAAGTTATGTTTGAATACATTTTATTGCTTTTTTTTGCATTATCTCAGGATTCTAAGTACATTACTGTCAAATTGAGTAAAAAATTATATTTTGTTATTGCAAACCTTGCCAAATGTTTTTTTCCAGGAAAACTCTCAAAGATGCATTTCTTCAGGCATTATTAGACATTTTCCATGTGTGTTGTAGGAGTTATGTTTAAATAACTGTCATATTGAGTGTTACAGTATACAGTCACATTGAGTAAAATCTAAATTTTTTATTTGCAAACCATAGAAAAACAACTGTATCTAGTAAAACTCACACGTATTCAATATCAAAGGCATTTTTAGACATTTTGCACGTTTGGATTAGGAGTTATTATTTTATTGCTTTTTTCGCATTATCTTAGGAATCTAAGAACTTTATGGTCATGTTGAGTAAAAAACTACTTTTTGCATTTGCAAAATTTAAAAAAGCTTATGCTTTGAGTAAAACTCCCAAAGATGCATTATTTCAGGCATTATTAGATATTTTTCATGTGTGGTGTAGGAGTTATGTTTAAACAACTGTCATATTGAGTGTTACATTATACAGTCATATTGAGTAAAACCTCATTTTTGTATTTGCAAACCATAAAAAAAACCTATAATTAGTAAAACTCACATTTATTCAATATCACAGGCATTTTTAAACATTTTTAACGTTTGAATTAGGAATTATGTTGGAATACCTTTTAATTGCTTTTTTTGCATTATCTCAGGATTCTAAGTACATTACTGTCAAATTAGTAGAAAAATACTTTTTGTTTTCGCCAACCTTACCAAATGTTTTTTTTTCCAGAAAATTCTCAAAGATACATTTCTTCAGGCATTTTTAGACATGTTGCATTTCTACTTTTGGAGTTATGTTTCAAAAACTGTCATTTTGAGTGTGACCAATATGAGGCCAGGAAAAACCTAATTTTTGTATTTGTCAACCTCTCCAAAATACCTGATTCTGTTCAAACTCACATAAATTCAATATTATAGGCTTTTTAGACAAATTTCTAGTTTGGTTTTGGAGTTATGATTATAAACCTTTCATATTTAGTATGACTGTTACACAATTATATTGAATAAAAAAACTAACTTGTGTCTTTGCAAACCTTACAAAAGATCATTTTTCTAGTACAACTAACAAAAATACATATCTCTAGGCATTATTAGCCATTTTGCATGTGTTTTTTAGAAGTTATGATTGAATACATTTTTTTTAACTTTTTTTGCATTATGTCAGGATTGTAAGCCTTTGTAGTCATATTAAGTAAAAAACGACTTTTTGCATTTGCAATATTTAAAAAAGCATATGTTTCGAGTAAAACTCCCAAAGATGCATTATTTCAGGCATTATTAGCCGTTTTTCATGTGTGGTGTTGGAGTTATGTTTAAATAACTGTCATATTGAGTGTTACAGTGTACAGTCATATTGAGTAAAACCTCTTTTTTTTTTTTTTGCAAACTATAAAAAAAAAACTATTTCTAGTAAAACTCACATGTATTCAATATCACAGGCATTTTTAGACATTTTGCACGTTTGGATTAGGAGTTATGTTGGAATACATTTGTATTGCTTTTTTCGCATTATCTCAGGATTCCAAGTACATTACTGTCAAATTAGTAGAAAAATACTTTTTGTTTTCGCCAACCTTACCAAATGTTTTTTTTTTTTCAGAAAAACTCTCAAAGATACATTTCTTCAGCCATTATTAGACATGTTGCATTTCTACTTTTGGAGTTATGTTTCAAAAACTGTAATTTTGAGTGTGACCAATATGAGGCGAGGAAAACATAATTTTTGTATTTGTGAACCTCTCCAAAATACCTGATTCCGTTAAAACTCACATGAATTCAATATTACAGGATTTTTTAGACAAATTTCAAGTTTGGTTTTGGAGTTATGATTATAAACCTTTCATAATTAATATGACAGTTACACTGTTATATTGAATAAAAAAAACTAACTTGTGTCTTTGCAAACCTTACAAAAGATTATTTTTCTAGTACAACTAACAAAAATACACATCTCTAGAAATTATCTGCCATTTTGCATGTGGTTTTTAGAAGTTATGTTTGAATACAATTGTATTACTTTTTTCGCATTATATCAGGATTGTAAGACTTTGTAGTCATATTGAGTAAAAAACTACTTTTGACCTTTGCAATATTTAAAAAAGGATATGTATCGAGTAAAACTCCCAAAGATGCATTATTTCAGGCATTATTAGCAATGTTTCATGTGTTGTGTAGGATTTATGTTTAAATAACTGTTATATTGAGTGTTAAAGTATACAGTCATATTGAGTAAAACCTCATTTTTGTTTTTGCAAACTATAAAAAAAAACAACTGTGTCTAGTTAATCTAACATTTATTCAATATTACAGGCATTTTTAGATTTTTTGCACGTTTGGATTAGGAGTTATGTTGGAATACATTTTTTGTTTGTTTTTTTCTTATTATCTCAGGATTCTAAGAACATTATAGACATATTGAGTAAAAAACTACTTTTTGCATTTGCAAGATTTAAAAAAAGCATATGCTTCGAGTAAAACTCCCAAAGATGCATTATTTAAGGCATTATTAGCCATTTTTCATGTGTTGTGTAGGAGTTATGTTTAAATAACTGTCATATTGAGTGTTACAGTATACAGTCATATTGAGTAAAACCTAGTTTTTGTATTTGTGATTCTTTCCAAAATACCCAATTCCGTTAAAACTCACATTGATTCAATATTACAGGCTTTTTTAGACAAATTTCAAGTTTGGTTTTGGAGTCATGATTATAAACCTTTCATATTTAGTATGATAGTTAGACTGTTATATTGAATAAAAAAACTAACTTGTGTATTTGCTAACCTTACAAAAGATCAAATTTCTAGTACAACTAACAAAAATACACATCTCTAGGCATTATCAGCCGTTTTTCATGCGTCGTTTGGAATTTATTTTTGAATACATTTTTATTGCTTTTTTTGCATTATCTCAGGATTCTAAGTATAATACTGTCAAAGTAAAAAATTATATTTTGTTTTTGCAAACCTTGCCAAATGTTTTTTTTTCAGGAAAACTCTCAAAGATGCATTTCTTCAGGCATTATTATTCATTTTGCATGTGTGTTTTTGGAGTTATGTTTAAATAACTGTCATATTGAGTGTTACAGTATACATTCACATTGAGTAAAATCTAAATTTTGTATTTGCAAACTATAGAAAAACAACTGTAGCTAGTAAAACTCACACGTATTCAATATCATAGGCATTTTTAGACATTTTGCACGTTTGGATTAGGAATTATGTTTGAATACATTTTTATTGTTTTTTTTCCTGCTTTATCTCAGGATTCTAAGTACATTACTGTCAAATTGAGTAAAAAAAATGCATTTTGTTTTTGCAAACCTTGCCAAATGTTTTTTTCTTCAGGAAAACTCTCAAAGATGCATTTCTTCAGGCATTATTAGACATTTTGCATGTGTGGTGTAGGAGTTATGTTTAAATAACTGTCAAATTGAGTGTTACATTATACAGTCATATTGAGTAAAACCTCATTTTTGTATTTGCAAACAATAAAAAAAAAAACTGTATCCAGTAAAACTCACATTTATTCAATATCTCAGGCATTTTTAGACATTTTGACCGTTTGAATTAGGAATTATGTTGGAATACCTTTTAATTGCTTTTTTCGCATTATCTCAGGATTCTAAGTACATTACTCTCAAATTAGTAGAAAAATGCTCTTTGTTTTCGCCAACCTTACCAAATGTTTTTTTTTTCCAGAAAAACTCTCAAAGATACATTTCTTCAAGCATTTTTAGACACGTTGCATTTCTACTTTTGGAGTTATTTTTCAAAAACTGTCATTTTGAGTGTGACCAATATGAGGCCAGGAAAACCAAATTTTTGTATTTGTGAACCTCCCCAAAATACCGGATTCTGTTAAAACTCACATAAATTCAATATTATGGGCTTTTTAGACAAATTTCAAGTTTGGTTTTGGAGTTATGATTATAAACCTTTTATATTTAGTATGACTGTTACACTGTTCAATTGAATCAAAAAACTAACTTGTGTCTTTGCAAACCTTACAAAAGATCATTTTTCTAGTACAACTAACAAAATTACACATCTCTACGCATTATTAGCCATTTTTCATGTGTTGTTTAGAAGTTATGTTTGAATACATTTTTATTGCTTTTTTCACATTATCTCAGGATTCCAAGAACATTATAGTCATATTAAGTAAAAAACTACTTTTTGCATTTGCAAGATTTAAAAAAGCATATATTTCGAGTAAAAATCCAAAAGATGCATTATTTCAGGCATTATTAGCCATTTTTCATGTGTGGTGTAGGAGTTATGTTTAAATAACTGTCATATTGAGTGTTAGTATACAGTTATATTGAGTAAAACCTCATTTTTGTATTTGCAAACAATAGAAAAACAACTGTATCTAGTAAAACTCATATGTATTTAATATCACAGGCATTTTTAGACATTTTGCACGTTTGGATTAGGAATTATGTTGGAATATATTTTTATTGCTTTTTTCGCATTATCTCAGGATTATAAGTACATTACAGTCAAATTTAGTAAAAAAAATACTTTCTGTTTTTGCAAACATTACCAAATGGGTTTTTTTCCATTAAAACTCTCAAAGATACATATCTTCAGGCATTATTAGACATTTAGCATTTCTACTTTTGGAGTTATGTTTCAAAAACGGTCATTTTGAGTGTGACCAATATGAGGCCAGTAAAACCTAATTGTTGTATTTGTGAACCTTTCCAAAATACCTGATTCTGTTAAAACTCACATGAATTCAATATTACAGGATTTTTTAGACAAATTTCAAGTTTGGTTTTGGAGTTATGATTATAAACCTTTCATAATTAATATGACAGTTACACTGTTATATTGAATAAAAAAAACTAACTTGTGTCTTTGCAAACCTTACAAAAGATTATTTTTCTAGTACAACTAACAAAAATACACATCTCTAGGCATTATCAGCAATTTTTCATGTGCTGTTTAGAAGTTATGTTTGAATACAACTTTATTACTTTTTTCGCATTATGTCAGGATTGTAAGAACATTATTGTCATATTAAGTAAAAAACGCCTTTACTCATTTGAAAGATTTAAAAAAGCATATGTTTCGAGTAAAACTCCCAAAGATGCATTATTTCAGGCATTATTAGCTATTTTTCATGTGTGGTGTAGGAGTTATGTTTAAATAACTGGCATATTAAGTGTTACAGTGTTACATATTGAGTAGAACCTAAATTTTGTATTTGCAAACCATAGAAAAACAACTGTATCTAGTAAAACTAACATTATTTCAATATCACAGGCATTTTTAGACATTTTGCACGTTTGGATTAGGAATCATATTGGAATACATTTTCATTGCTTTTTTCTTATTATCTCAGGATTCTAAGAACATTATATTCATATTGAGTAAAAAACTACTTTTTGCATTTGCAAGATTTAAAAAAGCATATATTTCGAGTAAAAATCCAAAAGATGCATTATTTCAGGCATTATTAGCCATTTTTCATGTGTGGTGTAGGAGTTATGTTTAAATAACTGTCATATTGAGTGTTACAGTATACAGTTATATTGAGTAAAACCTCATTTTTGTATTTGCAAACAATAGAAAAACAACTGTATCTAGTAAAACTCATATGTATTTAATATCACAGGCATTTTTAGACATTTTGCACGTTTGGATTAGGAATTATGTTGGAATACATTTTTATTGCTTTTTTCGCATTATCTCAGGATTATAAGTACATTACTGTCAAATTTAGTAAAAAAATACTTTTTGTTTTCGCAAATCTTACCAAATGTTTTTTTTTCCAGTAAAACTGTCTAAGATACATTTCTTCAAGCATTATTAGACATTTTGCATTTCTACTTTTTGAGTTATGTTTCAAAAACTTTCATTTTGCATTTGACCAATATGAGGCCAGCAAAACCTAATTGTTGTATTTGTGAACATTTCCAAAATACCTGAGTCTGCTAAAACCCACATAAATTCAACATTTCAGGCTTTTTTAGACAAATTTCAAGTTTGTTTTTGGAGTTATGATTATAAACCTTTCATATTTAATATGACAGTTACACTGTTATATTGCATAAAAAAAACTAACTTGTGTCTTTGCAAACCCTACAAAAGATTATTTTTCTAGTACAACTGACAAAAATACACATCCCTAGGCATTATTAGCCATTTTTCATGTGTTGTTTAGAAGTTATGTTTGAATACATTTTTTTGCTTTTTTTGCATTATCTCAGGATTCTAAGACTATTATAGTCATATTGAATAAAAAACTACTTTTTGCATCTGCAAGATTTAAAAAAGCATATGTTTCGAGTAAAACTCCCAAAGATGCATTATTTCAGGCATTATTAGCCATTTTTCATGTGTGGTGTAGGAGTTATGTTTAAATAACTGTCATATTGAGTGTTACAGTATACAGTCATATTGAGTAAAACCTCATTTTTGTATTTACAAACCATAGAAAAACAACTGTATCTAGCAAAACTCACATATATTCAATATCACAGGCATTTTTAGACATTTTGCACGTTTGGATTAGGAATTATGTTGGAATACATTTGTATTGCTTTTTTCGCAATACAAATGTCAAATTGAGTAAAAAATTAAATTTTATTTTTGCAAACCTTACCAAATTATTTTTTTTCAGGAAAACTCTCAAAGATGCATTTCTACAGTTATTATTAGACATTATACATGTGTATTTTTGGAGTTATGTTTTAAAAACTGTAATTTTGAGTGTGACCAATATGAGGCCAGTAAAACCTAAGCTTTGTATTTGTGATTCTTTCCAAAATACCTGATTCAGGTAAAACTCACATACATTCAACATTAAGGCTTTTTAAGACAAATTTCATGTTTGGTTTTGGAGTTATTATTATAAACCTTTCACATTTAGTATGACAATCCTCCGGAGGCAGCAGACAGGTACCGTCAGGCTAAACATATTTGAAGCCTGGTATATAAAGGTTTATGCTTTTACTAACAATTTAACATTTTTCTCTGTAATATGGCACACGCTGGTGAGTGCAAGACATACTTGATCAACAGCCAACAGCCACACAGGTCACACTGACGGTGGCCGTACAAACAAATTTCACACTGTTACAAATATGCGCCACACTGTGAACCCTCATCAAACAAGAATGACAAACACATTTCGGGAGAACATCTTCACCGTAACACAAAATAAACACAAAAGAACAAATACCCAGAATGCCATGCAGCGCTACTCTTCCGGGCTACACCCCCGCAACCACCAAACCCCGCCCGCCTCAACTGACGCAAGGAGGGGGACCGTGATGTGGGGTGGTGGCAGGGGTGTAGCCCGGAAGAGTAGCGCTGCATGGAATTCTGGGTATTTGTTCTTTTGTGTTTATTTTGTGTTACGGTAAAGATGTTCTCCCGAAATGTGTTCGTCATTCTTGTTTGATGTGGTTTCACAATATTGGCGCATATTTGTAACAGTGTTAATTTTTTTTGTACAGCTCCCGTCAGTGTGATTTGTAATGCTGTTAATCAAGTACGTCTTGTAGTCAACATTGTACAACCAACAAATCCTCGCATAACATGCGTGTGGCCCCCTCGGCATGCTGTTGGTTTGCTGAATGAGCGAACACGACAAAAGGTTGTCAAGGAAGTTGAAGGCAGTGCTGTCACAGAACCACATTAAAATGTTTGTCCGGTCGATATAGGGACAATCCATTGCGAGGGTCACAGGAAGCCTCTCGTTAAAATTGGGAGGATTCGCAAGTATGTTGCTAGGTCTGGATGGTCATTCAAAGAAGCTGAATCCACTTTTCATGTAGTTTCAGCATCCAGTGGCCCCCTATTTTAACAATTCAGAAAGAGTGTAAAATAATGGTATATTTCTGTGGAAATACCAGCATTGTCACTTTATTAAAGTTGGTTGATCATATTAATTTGGAAAAACTCTGTAGAATAAAAGTATTTTTCTGCAAAACTGTTTGCATCAATACTTTATTAAAGGTTGTTGACCTTAATAATATTGTAAAAATCCGTAAAATTACGATATTTTTCCGCAAAACGTTTCATGAAAATTTCTGTAAATATAATGTTTTTGATTATTATTTGGTTTGCAATGTTTTACTTAAATGTTATAGTTTTCGTTTGGCAGCCGTATCTGCCAGTAGAGGACAGTTTGTTTTACAGAATTTTTTTTTTTGTGTGTATAGACATTTATCTTTGTCAGTTTTACTAGAAAAAATATATTTTTTAAGGTTCTCAAACACACAAGGTACACTGTAAAAAAAAAAAATCTGTAAAAAAACTAATCTACTGGTAGCTACGGCTGCCAAATGAAAACCATAAAATTAAAGTAAAACACTGTAGACCAAATAATGATCTATCCATCCATCCATTTTCTACCGCTTATTCCCTTTCGGGGTCGCGGGGGGCGCTGGCGCCTATCTCAGCTACAATCGGGCGGAAGGCGGGGTACACCCTGGACGAGTCGCCACCTCATCGCAGGGCCAACACAGATAGACAGACAACATTCACACTCACATTCACACACTAGGGCCAATTTAGTGTTGCCAATCAACCTATCCCCAGGTGCATGTCTTTGGAAGTGGGAGGAAGCCGGAGTA